>NC_091131.1:136475079-136605079 GCF_040183065.1 Periplaneta americana
CATGAGTTGTTCTCCCTGGCACTGTGTTGCAACCTAATCGCAGTCATTTACTTTCTATGTATTAATAGACCTAGACTACCGGTCAAAAGTTTTCGATCAGCTATGAAAACAACTAGGGGAGAGTTGGGTAGTATCGCACATCGGGTAATATCGGACAGTGCGTTTCTTTCATCTACCATAGATGATAGTATCTGAATGACGTGGTTACATAACGGTATGCGACATCACAGAAACGTAACCATGTCATTCAGGTACTATCATCTGGTTGTAGATGAAAGAAACTCACTGTCCGATATTACCCGATGTCCGATGCTACCCAACTCTCCCCTATATACTTTATTTCAATGTACAAACACTTCGGAAAAAACTAAATAGACCAACAAAATAAATATATAGCACCGAAACAGCTGTAAGCCGCACATGCTTACATAATTAACACGAGTAAGATCGACATTTAATCTATTATTTATATTCAAGTGTTAAAAGTAGTGTATGAAAGATTAAACATAAATATTTTCTCTCTTTAGCATTATGATATGATAGAATATTCAAAACGATATCCCTGTTTTAACCACAAATCCATAGTTGTGATAGGTGATCGATAGCTATATACATGTAGTCTATATATCTTTTTAAATTTCGGCTATTTTTCAATTTTGAGTTAAGGTTTGTTAACTTGTGGAAGAAGTCGGAACAGCTAGAGAATTCAGCAATGAATATCTGAGATATCACTAAATAAATGTTTCTGTAATAATATGTTCGCGGATATGTCAGACTTTTAATCTATTTAATAATTATTTTAATTAGTAGTGATACTACCTATAATGCTATTTAATAATCTTTTTTATCTTAGTTTAACTTCCTCCGCATTTAATAATACCTATCTTTATTCTGTAGTATTGTGAACGGCTATAGTAGGGCCTACGCCTACTTAGGATCAGAGAGACATATCTACAAAATCATAGTTTTGAGATATACGGACTCATAGGTTTGCTTTTAGAAACTGGACATTTTGTAATATTTTTCCATCGAGTATTCTGCTGTAAATCTTTATTACACTTAATGTTATGATGTTGTGACTTGATAGTCTTATTCCTATGCCACTTAATAAGTTGTAATAAACTATTATTTTAATTTATGTATGTAGATACGTTTG
Organism: Periplaneta americana; assembly: GCF_040183065.1. NCBI lineage: Eukaryota > Metazoa > Arthropoda > Insecta > Blattodea > Blattidae > Periplaneta > Periplaneta americana. The sequence goes on from NC_091131.1 coordinate 136,476,236, forward strand.
TCTGAGTGTTAACAAATTCAAAATTGCGGTTCAACTTACGGCAATTAAACAAGAACATTACAGTATTAAGTAACATTATAATGCGTTCTATAATGCCTGACAGGAGATGTAAACATTGTCGGCACAGGTAGGAAGGCGGATAATTGCTTAACAACCAATGGCAGAGATCACATCCCACGCTTATCTTGAAATTGGGCAGTCTGAAGCGTTCTTTCCGCCCAATGTCAAGATAAGCCTTGGACTGTGACCTCTGCCATTGGTTGAATAGAAATTATGCGCTCCCTACCTCTGCGTACAATGTTTACGTCTCCTGTCAGAGATTATGGAACGCAGTGTAGATATCTAATTTCACTGCAGCTGCTGGTCATGAATTGTATAAACATGAGTCTGTGGGATTCAGAGGCTGAAATACAGTAATAAAGACTCCTCTCCAATACAGTTGGTTTTTATACAGACCAGTACAATACAATAATGAAAGCCCATGAATTGTTTTCCTAAACGTTAATAATCTACAGGACTTTGAACTTGAGATAATAAATTATGAGGTAAATGGCATTACAGGCTTTTTTATCTAACAAACATAGTACAGAATGTTCAGCTAAACAAAATTATTTGTTAATAATATTATTTAGGCCCTACTATATCGTTCATTAATTGTTACCTCATCTAAACTTAAAAAATAAGCATTAATAAAGTACAGAATATAGTTGAATGAACATTACATACTTCACTGAGAAACTAATAAATTAATACCAGAATAACAAAACTTCCAATTAATTTAGTAAACCTGTAATGAAAACTAAAATAAAACTGGCTATGTATTTTACTCCTAGTTATCCTCCACAGTCTCATCCCCCACGAGGTCAGAAGTGTTAAGACCCTTGTAGAATGCATGGGTTTTATATCCTTACGACACAAATCTAGGAAATCGTTTTTTTTTTTCTGCTTATGCAGAGGGGGCCATCATAAGTGGGACAAAGAATAATTCTGTTTTCAGACTGTGATGACATTCGTAGACCAGCTCCTATCTGAGTTCGTAGAACCTGGAATGCGTCATTGTAGAAATATTAGTAGAATATCGTGCAAGGAACTTTTTTCCGGTATTTCATCTAGACCATCTTCAACCAGGTTACAGAGTCACCATTTTCTGCAGTTTTCTTGTTGTTTATCGTCTTCTTCTGAAGTTGGCTGAAAACTAAAAAGTGAATGTTATCCATCTTTATTACTATATGCTTGTCTGATCTCATTCTGACAATAGTATACCATCCAGTAGAATCGAATACATCGACATGTTTATTTCTTCTTTCTATGTTAGCATGGACAGAGTCCACTTCCACACGTGAATGTCAGGACTCGAAGAAACATTGGTTAATTATAAGAATATCCATTATATTCACTGCATGTAAACACACAGTACTGAAGTTGACATTCCTATTCTGGCCCCAACATGTGACGGAAAACAAGGTTACTTCTTTCCCACCTCTTTCATTTTTAGGAAATTCCATACACATGAAGCCACATCTATCGAGTCTCTTTTCCGATCGTTTCGTCCCACACGTAGCAATAAGCTTTGTTTAGCTCTAAACTAGAACAGTAAGATTATAAACAGATGAATCCTCTAGATTCAAAACCTACTAAAGACATTTTGTTCATAATTGAGTTATGTCACACATGGCTTGCTAAGAATGAATTCTAATGATTTATATAGTTTGCATTCAAAAAGCCACTAAATTTGAAGCAAAACGTTTGTTAAAAGTGACTGTCAGGTTGAAAATGCCCCCTATTTTACACCATTTACTGTCAAAATCCTTCAATTTGTGAAAGTGGATATAGGGGATTTTGAATCTATAGGATTCAGATAATCTCCTCTTGCAGAAAATTGCCCTTGAATTTATTTTTGGACATGAAAGCACAGCTTACAAGTCAGTCGAATTGGACTAACACACTTTTACCTTTTTTTACTTTTCTTTCTGAACATTTTTTGAGTCTCTTGCCATTTCTTTTTTTTTAATGTGATATCCCTATTCCCTTTCTAAAACGTCGTCTTTTTTTTCTTCTCGAGAAAGATATGCACATATTATTTCGAGGCCTATGAAATTTCAGATTGAATTCTGTTTTGAATATTTGCCGATAGAACCATAATTTTTCTGCTACCCTCCCTTCTGCATGACACTCTTCCTGATACAAATCATCATTTAAATTAATACATTGCTGAGAAACAACATGGGTAATAGTCGATACGTTTCAGAGGAATGTCGCGAACCACAGCTATTTATCTAGGACCAGAGAAACGTAAGCGCTGTTACGTTTCAAATATTACATTAATTGGCATTGCTTTTTAGAATGTAAAGACGGATAAGCTCTTACGTTTGTCTGATCCGTGCTATTATTCATAAAATGTAGATACTCTAGCACCTAAAATTGGAACTAGTTGAGATACAGATACGTTTGTCTGATCCTCAGATAGACCTCAATTCCTGGTTTCTTACAGTTGTGTCAGTTAGAAAAATGGGAAAATTGTAGATACGTCTCTCTGATCCTAAGTAGGCGAGTATGTCATTGTACATGAATGCACATTTGTTACATTGTTATTAATATTTAATAATAATAATAATAATAATAATCATTATCATTATAATCGTCATCATCTTAATATTTTGTGAAAGAGAATTTTATGATAAAGATATAGTGTTAACTGGACGAAACTGTTCCACTGACAGCACTAGCCACATAATAACCTTCTTAATTCAAATCCATCAATTGTGTTAGTCGAGGAGACAACATTTTTCTCCTTATAGTTTTGTTTCTTTTGGTTTCATGTGCAAGTTTTTTATTATTGTTTCTTGTTTCACACATTCAGTGCTGGAATCGATCTGTATATAACTTGCAGAGACATCTCGTGGCGAGGTCACGGACCGCACGCACGCAACAGAATGATAAATTGGTTACCAGACTTACTGGAGTATAGAGTCCAGTATACAGTAACCAGCTAATAAAAGTTGCTCGTGTGTGGTGAAAAGCGAAGGTTTTCCGAGAATAAGGCATTATTATTATTATTATTATTATTATTATTATTATTATTATTATTATTATTATTATTAGAATAAGTTCTCAAAGTTCATTATTTCCTGACGATATAAAAAATCTCTTGTGCGATGAAAAGTACTGTTGGCTGCCAATTTTTTAACATGAAATTCAAGAAATTTCAAAGTGGCCCGAAGAGAATGACATGAAAATTAATGTTTCTGAGACTAGTGTCACAACTTTATCAAGAGAAACTATTCCAGCTAAATTCAACTACAACTTTAATAATAAATAAACAGAAAAGATTGTATTAAAGACTTTGGAGTATTCTTTGACAATAAAATTCATTTCGCAAGCATTTAGATTGTTTAACAGTGTAATTATAATGTTGGATCTAATACGGTCAGTAACTTATCTTATTTTTTACTTTGTTATTATACCTGGAACTCCTGGAACTCCGAAGTCATGTTAGGCCGGGAATACATGGACGCGCCGTGGCAGTAATGCAACAAGGGTCGAACAGAATTCGAGTTTTCGTTCGCTCATTTGTACGCGATTTTAAGCACTCACTGCGGCAAATGCCGCGCAGCGATCCGTTCCCTGTCGGTTTTTCTCGCGAACACAAAGGGATTCGTTGCCGCAGTGTGGACGGGTTCGTTGCCGTTTTTCTCGTGAAGCGCGCACACCTCAAGCATGGTGTGGTCTGGAGTATATTGGACTTCATAAATTATGTCCAGTCTTGTTGAATCCTGGTGATATTGATCATCTTTCATCATATTATGATGACGTAGAACTTCTGCACTGAAATATCGTATGTACTACGGTACATCGTAATAATACCTGGTGATGTTGACTATTATAATAAAAACAACGGAACCTGCCAGTTAACACGCAAGATGAGACAGGGCTCCAAAACGAGCGAAAAAGCAGGATAACAGGTACAGAATTACTGGCAACTGCCGTTGGAATTATGCAAGCCGCTGCTAGAACGTTAATTTTTTAATTGGTTATTTTTACGACACTCTATCAACTACTAGGTTATTTAGCGTCGATGGAATTTGTGATAGCGAGTTGGCAATTGACGAGATGAGGCCGAGGATTTGCCATACATTACCTGGCATTCGTCTTACGGTTGAAGAAAATCTCGGAAAAACACAATCAGGTAATCATCCCAAGCAGGAATCGAACCCATGCTTGAGTGTAATTCCGGATCAGCAGGCAAACGCCCTGAACCACGCAGATGGCTTCTGGGAGGTTAAAGATCACTGTTGAACAATGTGAAGTCAAATCATTTTGTGCTTTCCTTTCATCGAAAATGATAGCATACTTATCATGCGACTACTAGGAAAGAGATTCAGCAAGTTATTTATGACATTCAGGTGAAAGCAAAACGAAACTTCCTTGAAATGCCAACTTACTATGGACAACAACGTTTTCATTCATCTGCACCTTAATTTGATGTCTTCTTCCCAAATGGGTTATCCTAGACTACCTACTCAACCAATTACTCCCTCAACTTCCTATGATTCAGCTCCCGAACACCGAGTCTTCTCAAGTCGACCTTTCAATGACAAAATCTCCAATTCCATTCTTACTACACTACACCCTGTCACTTCCGGATTTGAATCAAACTCTCTTGGCTCTCTTCAACATCATCCAATCAAAACTCCGTTCCCAGAATGTTCATCACATAGGCTACTCCGATAATCAAAACCAGCACGTTTAATGTCTTGTTTTTTTCTTATTATTATTTTTAATGAATTGAATAACACTTTTTGTAGTATTTGTTGTAAATATTTTGCATTCCTAAGTTTTATTTTAAAATAATTTTCTTTGGCTGATTTAAAATATTGATTTTGACTGTACACTTAAATTAAAAACATAATTTGGTAATCAAATTTTGATTACTGGAAAAAGAAAATGCTTGTAGTTTTATTGTACGTGTTTCTTTGTTACAATGCGACTTAGAAATATTATTGATTTATCTTGGTGTGATATTTGGAATGTTTTAATTGCAATTCTCTCAATGTTCCATTATTTGCATTGCAATTAAAGTATCCCATTAAAGAACCACATTATGTCGGTACTATAATTTAACTCATCTTCATATATTTCTTTAATACGCTCAGAATTGCTGGGATTATTTCTCCGATAGCCTGTTTTGAAATTCGCAAAAGGTACTGAAGGCTTGTAAATGAATCCCCTGTCACCAAGAATCGTAAAGTCACTGCGAATCTGGAATATTGACATATACAATCAACCAAAAATAGTGTTTTACATACTTTTTTTTAATTACACAATAACATTCTTCAAAGGATGAATTGAGTTTAGTACAGTAAATACTGTCCTATCTTGACTTGAGATTGGTTCTCGCATGTTGGTGGCTGATTTTTTAAAGTTTGGTCCGATTTTCCTCAATAATTCTCCAGAATTGGTGGATATCATCCGAGTAGTCCTAAGGTTTTTATACTGGCCGCTGATGTCTTGAAAGTTTATAGCACTTAAAAATTACTCCCTAGCCGCTTCCTCGTTTTCCATGGTCGTGCATCGTGTGAGATAGAATGGAACTAGAAAGATGTTCGAGGCTTGCGCGCTGCTCAGATGGTTCGTATAGTGCTCACCGCTTGTTCGAGAGTGCACAATTTACTCCGCGCATTACATGTAATGACGCGTTACTACCGCAGCGCGTCAGTGTATTCCCAGCCTTAAGTATACTACTGTATAACTTGAAATAAAGGACCTTTCAGGCACAGCCTATATATTCATTCCATCCTATTGTTTGTCCAAGAGCAGGTCTTTCACTACAAACCCAGCATTCTCCAATCTTTCCTATTTTACGCCTTTCACTTAGTCTCTGCATATGATCCATGCATCTCAATGTTGTCCATCATCTGATACATTATTCTGCCTCGAACTTTTCCTCGTTCACCATTTCTTCCAGCGCATATTTCAGTAGGCAGTTTCTTCTCAGCCAGTAGCCCAGTCAATTTCTTTTTCTCAGTCATTCATCCATCCATCCAACCATGCAGCCATCCACCGATCCATCTATCTCTTTATTTATTTATTTCTACTCGCTGAGTTAAAGCCATAGGACATTATTTTACAAGCCATCAAGTCACAAAGCACTCAAGCACTGAAATTTAACAAAAAATAAGTACAAAATATTAATATATTACAAAATAATAACAAAATTGGCACTATATGAAAAGAAATTAATACCATAATAGAAAAAAAGAACAATACACGTCTAAAGATTGGAATGTAACATAAGCAACTCAATTACTAGTACAAGTTGTTAAGAGGGAGAACGTGTTGAAGAATACAAGAAATGAAATGTAAATAATTACAAAAAACGAAATTTAAATAAAATCCACAATAAAATAAATTATACATGGATATGATCAAGGGACCGAAGAAGATATCAGATAGACTTCGTACTGATAAAGCAGACATTCCGAAATTGCTTAAAAAATGCAAATACTTTACCAGAAGCGGATATTAATTTAGATTATTTCCTACTGATAGGCGAAGTAGATATTCGTCTGAATAAGATAAATGGAAGACAGGTGACGAAGAAATTGAACAGAAAAAAACTCAAGAACGAAAAGGAAAGAAGTCGCTATATTAGAATCCACATCTGAGAATAGTAATGAATGCTGGACTCGTAAAAACTCTGTATAAAGATAACAGCAGAAGAAACAATAGGATACAGAGAAGGTGTGAGGATTAAGAAACCTTGGATCACAGGGAAAATGTTGAAGGAGATGGAGGGAAGGAGAAAATGGAAAAACATTAACACAGAAGAAGGTAGAAGAAACTACAAAGGAATCTAAACAAAGAAACAGGAAGAGTCATTGATAAGGCGAAGGAAGATTCGATGAAAGAAAAATGTAAAAAAATAGAGGAACTGTAGAGATAAGGAAGATATGATATAATGTACCACGAAGTAGAATGTTTGGACTTCACAAATAAGAACAAGAAATCCATGTGGTTGATAGGAGACGAAATCGGAAATGAAATAACAGACAAACAAGGAATACTGAACAAATGGACGAAATATATAGACGAGTTATTGAGACAAGTAATCGTTCAGATGAATTAGCTATAGAATACGAAGCAAACGTATCATAAAACGAAAAAAAGGAGATTCTATTTTAAGGACGAAGTTGAACTAGCGCTTAGGGAAATGAAGAATGGAAAAGGAACAGGAGTTGATGGAATACTCACTGAATTAGTGAAATGCTTTGGTGAAGGAAATTCTATCACTATGCAACGAAATATGTGAGAAAGGAGAATGGCCTGAATATTTTACAGAGACAGTGTTGCTTCCAATTCCGAAGAAAAATAATGCCAAGAAATGTAACGCACTCGGCGAAGATTCTCCTGCAAATATCGAATCGACGTTTATATTATTATAAGATGTAAGAAAAATTGGAAGAAGAGCAGTTTTGCTTCAGGAAGTGTGTTATGCAGTTGGACTACTAGGAACAATCGGCGAAAGATACCTAGAGAAAAATAAAGAATTATTGTATGTAGTATTTGTGGATCCGAAAAACGCATTTGGCAGAGTGGATTGGAATAAACTGATGGGGATCTTCAAGAAAATTAGTGTGAATTGAAAAGAGAGGAGACTGTTCAGTAACCTTTATATGAAACGAGTCAAAGTCAGGATAGGAGATCAGAAGGAAGTGAAATAGGGAGAGGAGTACGACAAGGATGTCTTTATCACCTACCCTGCTTAACATTTACTTGGAGGGTTTAGTGAAGAACTGTTTTCATAACATAGGAGGGATGATAGTGGGAGTAAGAAGAATGAAGTGCATAACATTTGTTGATGATATGGCATTGTTAGCAAAAGAAGAGGTGATACTAAGAGATATGCTACTGAAGCTGTATGACAGCTGTGAACAGTATGGGATGAAGATAAATTCAAACAAGACGAAGACCATGGTTATCTGAAGAAAAATATAGAGGCAATAGAGCGAGTGAACAGCTTCAAATACTTAAGATGTATTATAAAGCTGCTGCCAGGAAGTCAAAAGGAGATAGTTTTGGCAAAAGAAGCTTTTAATAGAAAAAGAAGCACTTTCTGTATATCTCTGGAAAAAGAAAAGAAGAACTAAGGAAGAGACCAGTGAAGTGCTTTGTGTGGAGTGTAGCATTGTATGGGGTAGAACCATGGACATTAAAAAGAAATGAAGAGAAGAGAATAGAAGGATTTGAAATGTGGATATGGGAAGGAATGAAGCGTGTGAAGTAGACAAATATAATAAGAAATGAAGCTGTGTTGGAAAGAGTGGATGGAGAAAGAATGATGCTGAAACTGATCAGGAAGAGAAAAAGGAATTAATTGGATCACTGGCTTAGAGGAAACTGCCTACTGAAGAATGTACTTGAAGAGACGATGAACAGGAGAAGAGTTCGGGCCAGAACAAGATATCAGATGATAGACGACATTATGATATATGGATCATATGCGGAGGAAGGTAGAAAATAGAAAAGACTGGGGAATGCTGGGTTTGCAGTGAAAGATCTGCCCTTGGGCAGAAAACTATGAATAATAATAATAATAATAATAGTAATAATAATAATAATACTTTATTGCCAGAACAAAGATACATATTGGTTTATTTTTATATAAGAACTCTCTAGCACCCCCAGAAAGACTAAGTTACATAATCGTGCTCAGGGGACATTCCACATAAGTTAATTTTAAGTCATTTTATTGAGTAACAGAGTAAAAAATAATTAAAGAAAAGAAGAAAAAGAAACACATATCACAATAATTAAACTTTAAATTTTCTCGTTAACAGCAATTTTTAATAGATTTTTTGAAATGAGAATCATTAGCAAATTGTAAGTTTGGGAGTTTATCTATTGTCATACTATAAAGCCTTGGACCGAAATTGCTACTGTGGTTATATGCTACAGTTGTAGTACATTTAGGAACTGTCTAGCATATTTTGTCTGATCTTTTGGTCTTATATTTATGTGAATATAAATTAAATATGTTTCGGTTTTTATGTACGAAATTCAGTAATACATTGTTATACATTTGATGGAAGTGAAATACTTTAAATTCTGAATACAGCAGCTCTGAAGGATAATCAAGAATTTTATTAAGGCATATTTTTATTATTCTTTTCTGTAGCAGAGTTATTGGTATGAGGGAGGTACTATAAGCACTACCCCATCCTATAATGCCGTATTGTAATATTGCTTGTACTAATGCGAGATAAATTAGTCGTAAAGTATGGGCAGTCAAGTAATTTCGTAGGATGACAAAATAGTGAATAATTTTTCTTAATCTATTGCACAGAAAAAGAACATGTTTATCCCAACGTAAATGTTGGTTGATTATTATTCCATGATATTTAACTTGAGGATATTCATTTAGAATAAGACAGTTACAACTATTAGAAGAACAATTGGATGTATGAATTTTTAAACACAAGAGTGAATCAGGAGATTTCATACCAACAGATTTTAACGAAAATGGTACAACAGTAGTTTTAGAATGATTTAAGACAAGTATTTTGGAATCAAACCAATTTTTAATCAACGTAATGCCATTGTTTGCATTAAAGTAGGTATCATCCCAAGTTTTACCTGTGGAAATAACAACCGTGTCATCCGCATAGGAATACATGAATACATCTCAGCATTGAATTTCTTTAAATTAATCGCCAATAAATCATTAATATATATTAAAAACAAAATTTGACCGAGGACAGTCCCCTGTGGGACACCGATATTAATATTTCGAGTGCTACTAAATTTATTATCAATTTTGGTTACGTGTATTCTGTTACTAAAGTAAGAAGCAAACAATTTCAAAACAATTCCATTAATTCCTGTCTTATTTAATTTTTCTATGAATAAAAAGTCTATAATAATAAATTCATCAGGTGATCAAAGTAGTGTACTGTTGGTTAAAAAAGAAAATAATAACGATAATGATGGTGGCGATTACCGAATGTAAACAGTTGTAATATTGTTAGCACATTATATAACGACGCTTTATCAAACACTAGATTATTTAGAGTCGATAGAATTGGTGACTGCATGGTTACTGGTTATTTAGCGTTGATGGAATTAGTAATAGCGCGATGGTATTAGGCGAGATGAGACTGAGGATTTGTCCATCAACAGGTGCAGGAACTAGCCACACAAGGAAGTATTCGGCGAATTGATATCATTGCCTTTAAGAACAACTCGGCATACATTCTCGATCCCACCGTCAAATTTGAGACACATGCAGATCGACAGCATGAGGTGGACAGTGAAAAGAAACGGATCTATGAACCAACAATCCCGTTCTATAAAGATAAATATAGCCTGTCCCACATTGATGTAATAGGTCTGATGGTGGGAGCACGAGGTACCATACCCACCTTCTTTGCCAACAAATGTAAAACCTAGGGCTAACACACAGCATTGTGAAGGAAATAGTCATTACTGCCCTCAAAGGATCGGTTCAGATATTGAGAAATCATTTGTATGGGAGTGATAATGGAAATTTCAAGTTATCTTAACCGATGACAGTTGATTGGTTTAGACATCAATGCCAATAAATCCGTACTATTATTTTTCTCGCGGTATATGGCATTCAAATCATTCTAACCTATCTGATAATATCCCGCCCCTTTCTTAACTGTAAATGAGCACAAACGCTACTTATGTGTAAATGTTTGTATTTTGTATATTCGATTCCCTGACCGTTTCAAATGTATATCATTTTACCTTTTAGGTGTGTTTCCAAATTATATGTAATACGCTTTGTCAAATCTGACAACCTTTTCATAAGGGAAGCTAAATTTATATTACACATTGTCTGATATTCCTTTTATACTTGTGTAAATCCTCCGAAAAATCCAACCAGATAATCACCCCAAGCGTGAATCGAACCGACTCATAGTGTGCAAAAACGCAAATCTAGCAGGACAAAATTAATAATTTCTGTGCATTCTATAGGATTTTTATCAAATTTTGTACAGACGATATTGGCAGCACATATTTTTTGTGTACAAACTCTGATTACTTTTGTGTAAGACGAATTATCCCTTTGTAGGGGTGAATTTAGAAAAATTAACTACTCCTTTCCTATTTAACAGATTTTTTTATGAAACATTGTATTGAAGTCACAGGTAGCATATATGTTTTATGTACAAACTCTTATTACATATGTATGCTACCTATAGCGCTATTTTGTTGTAGCGACAAAGTTTCATAAAAATACATTATACAGGAGAGAAGTAATTAATTTTGTCTGAATGCACAACTATAAAGGAGGCAGTTACTCTTATGAAAACATAATCAAACTTTGTAGACAAAAATATATGCATTTTGTAACTTCTGTATAAAGTTTCATAAAAATATGTTAGATAGAAGAGAAGTTAATACTTTTTAATACACCATCTATAAAGGGATAGCTACTCTTATGGAACCATACACAAAAAAATATATGCTACCTGTAACTTCTGTACAATGTTTAAGAAAAACCTGTTCCATAGAAGGTATTATTAACTTTATCTAAATGAACCCTCTATAAAGGGGAGTTTTTCTTCTGCAAACGTAATCAGAGCTAGTACACAAAAAAATATGTGCTATTTGTAAAGCCTGTACAAAGTTTCATAACAATCTGTTAGAATGCAGAGAAGTTATTAATTTTGTACAGCTCCTATATTTACATTCTGATCCACGATGCGTTTGTTAAGGTTAGATAAAAATGTGTGCAACATATTTTTAACCTGATTGATATCATATGAATAATTTTGCAGGCCTGAAAGACCCACGCAGTGATTAAAAACTTCCTCATTCCATGATTCTTTTCTTCTGTTAGACCAAACATGGAACAGTTGCCGCCGCATTACCGTGTGTTCCACCACTGAAAAAAAAAAATATTATACAAGAACACGCAAACTTTAAAACAAGCACTCTAAATGATGCTGTATTAAGTGGTAAAAGAATTGTTGTAACCGGATATGACCGGCTATACTAAAGCTTACATTATATTTGGAGAACTTTAAAAATATAATATTCACAATTGTAATATTTAAACCCTACTAGTCCACACCTGTGGAGTAACGGCTAGCGCGTCTGGCAGCGAAACCAGGTGGCCCGGGTTCCAATCCCGGTCGGGGAAAGTTACCTGGTTGAGGTTTTTCCGGGGTCTTACCTCAACCCAATATGAGCAAATGCTGGGTAACTTTCGGTGCTGGACTCCGGACTCATTTCACCGGCATTATCACCTTCATCTCATTCAGACGCTAAATAGCCTGAGCTGTTGATTAAGCGTCGTAAAATAACGTACTAAAAAATTAAAATAAACTCTATTATAAGAAGAAAAATACCTTATAAACTTGGAATTGAAGTTACATTAGTAAGAATATACCTATCTGAACAGATTCCATGTCTTACAATACAACAAATAACTAACAATTCGCTCTTTTTCACCCATATAGTAAGCCTCTCTGTCTACGACTGAACCGGAGCGAGAAGTGTCAGAAAGAACTCAACATGTTCATACCCTTCTAAAATAGCTTGCTAATGATAAAATTAGAATTAGAATTAGCCACGAAAGCCCATGAAGGGCAAGGGCCTCTTGACTGTGCAGGGTGGCTTGTCAAACAGTTCCCGGTTAGCCACTCCGGGAATGATGGTCACTTTTGTAATGTCATATCTGAAGGGTCCACTGTTCACTAGTCACTGTTTAGGTTGCAAGTCACTTTGTGATTAGTTTCCATTGTTGTCGGTCTTTCACTGTTCTTGACCATAGATGGCCGAATCTTGCTCTAAGTTCGTCTGCCCATCTTGTCTTCTGTCTTCCAGCGTTCCGTTTGCCAATCCATGGGTCCCATGTCGTAAGAATGTGTGTCCACCGGTTCGCTTTGAGTCGCATCACGTGTCCTGCCCATTTCTTCTTCAGCTTGTCGGCCGTCTCTGCTGCGTCTTTGAGGTGTGTTTGTCTTCTTATGTCTTCGTTACGTAGTCTATGCCTGAGTGTAATGTTCAGCATCTTCCTCTCCATTTTCCATTGGCACTTTCTCAGCATGCCCCGCTCTCTTTCCGTTAGAGTAAAATCTATTCCTCATAACTAGACTTCGTTGAATTGCCACACGCAGCATGCAATCAGGTTGCCGATGTACGGTAGTAAAGAAGAGGTGAGCGACCTCCCGGTCTCGTAGTATAAGCAGTTCATGTTAAGAGTTGTAACCGCTCCAAATAGAGCAGCTACAGCTAATGTATACCTATGTAAGCACTTGTTTTTGCATTACTGTGGTTGGAATAGTCAAAGCTTAACATTTGTTCAGTGCAGACAAGAATTCAATCAAACATGCTACAATGAGTGTGTTGCAGTTCCAAACAATTGCCCCTGGAATACCCTTACCCCCGCAGCCAGTCTTGACCCGTTGGGAAACGTGGTTGGATGCTGCTAATTGTTATGCAGAACATTACGGCAAAATAATGGAGGTAATTGATGCATTGGATAGCACAGACAGTTCCGCTGTTGCAGCTGTAAAATCATTGCCTTCTGAACAGTTATTGGAAGATATTCTGTTCATTTATTCTAATTTTAAAATCGTGTCCAAAAGCATCATCCTGTTAGAATCGTCTAAACTACAACTTTCTACACTCTCTCTAGTGTATAAAGTATCACAAACCGTTATCCAAAATAACAATTCACTAATTTCAGAAAAAGTGAAATGTAAGTTGAGAAACATTATTGCTAAAAATACTGCCTATTCACAACTTCGTATTATAAATTATGTACTCGTACTATCAGGTCACGACAAGACGTCTGAAATTGGTGTACTAAAAAGTAGTGACTTTCCATTCTTCAAATATGTACGTATTACATCGTGTGATGTTGAACGTACATTTTCTCAAAATAAAAACTGTTTAAGTGACCATCGGAGAAGGTTCACTTTGCAGTCGCTCAAAATGTACGTAACTCTTCACTGCAATGCACATATTCAAGGATGATGTGAGTATCTTACATTAAATTTTAAGAGTTAATATATCTCGCTACAAAATAATTGTGTATTTACGTGTTTAGACATTTCCTACTTCAATGATCATTCATTATATTTCTTGAATGCATGATACAGGTTTTATTGTAACCGCAGTATACTGCTCAGTGTTTACATAACAGGCATAGTCCATCCGTTGCACGTCCCCTTCTCATACAGTCTACACCGCGTGCGTAGTAAACCTTACGATTCTCGTGGCAATTCCACGAAGTCTACTCATAACATTCTCCAAATGTTAAAGAACCTGAATTCATATTAATCTATGTCTAACTAAACAGGTGAAATTTGATTTTTGTCCACCTAGATAGAGAAAATTGCACACTGTGCGACGTCGAGCACAGTTCCGGATTAAGAGGAAAACGTTCTACAAGTTTTTCGAGACGCAGATCATAATACAAGGGAAATTGTGGAGAGTGTTGGCGGAAAGACGAGGAAAAAAAGGTGAGAATCCAGAAAAAAATATTCACAAACTTGCTTTGTCCACCGTCTTCGGGATTTAAACAGGGGTCCGCGGTTGTCCCAAACCAGCGCTCTTCCAATTTATCTAACAAGGCGGCAGTCGATTAGTATCAATTCCGAAATTATTCAGCATTTAGAATTGGTGATAGCGAGATAGTATTTTCCGAGATGAGGCCGAGGATTTGCCTGGAACCCTGACATACGCCTTACACTTGTGGAAAACCTCGGAAAGACATAACCAAGTAACCAGAGGCGAGATTCCAGCTTACGCCTAGGCGCTGCTTCCGATCAACAGTAAACGTGCTACCGCCTGAGCTACGTCGGTGGCCTACTAATACAATTATTACCACCATTACCACTATTACTTAGCCGCACCCTATTGCAGACACGAGTGGCACTGCACCCCAATATCTCGAAACAATGGGTTTGCTGGAGCAGGGGAGTGAGCATTGTTTATTGTGCATTTGAACAGTCAGCTCCAAATATTGCCGAGCTTGTCGGAGCGGAACTAGGTAGTCCTGTCAACCTAGTTCACAGCAAACGAACGCTTCGACCCGTCCAACAGATACTAAATAGCAGAGTGGGCCGCATTTAGCTTCCAGTGTGTTTATAAAATATATGAATACATCGATTGTGTACAAGTTTGAAAAGAGAAAATCTACAGAAAACACTCTTTTATTGTAATGAAGATACTGTATGTCAACATTCCTCTTCAAGATTTGGGTTTTATTTGTTGGAATTCGAATTCGAGGCTGTTGAATTTAAATTATAAATGATATAGCTCCTAATGTTTTCACTTCAATCGTCTAGTAAAATAATTAATGTGTCATATGAAGAGGAGATAATCATAACATCATATTAGTCATTTCATTATATATGTGCCGATGAGTGATCGGTAAATTTCAAATGTCTTATCTTAGTCGTGGGCGTCAGATCAATAAAAAGCATTGTAAACTTCTGTTATCTCTCTTCCCCTTACCGCTAACGTGACGTTGCATCGAGGAAGAGATACAGTATAATACAAGATTGTACCGGTAATATGTTTAATTTCTCAACACTGATAAGGTCATAAGTTTAAATAAGTTTGAATATAGTAATATTCAGAGATAACGGTATCATATCATATGATACCCATGCAGCCTATAATATAGCATGGTATGTATGACGTGTATATGATATGGTATGCTATTATATTATATATTATGTAGCATAATATGATATAGGCCTACGATAACATATTCTTACGCGAATGTTATGATATACCCGTAGTATGGTATAATATGGAAATACGATACGACACGAGATATGATATGATATGATATGATATGATATGATATGATATGATATGATATGATATGATATGATATGATATGATATGATATGATATGATATGATATGATATGATATGATATGATATGATATGATATGATATGATATGATATGATATGATATGATATGATATGATATGATAATATATGATAATATATGATATGATATGATATGATATGATATGATATGATATGATATGATATGATATGATATGATATGATATGATATGATATGATATGATATGATATGATATGATATGATATGATATATGATATGATACTATATAAAACGATAGTTGAATGGAGGTGGTAAGGAAAAATAAGTTATCAATTTCTGTTACAATTCTCACAACGTATGCCAGATATTGAAAACATTTGTCATAATTTATTGTTCAGGAGAGAGTGGATTGATATCTTTTTTTTTTTTTCTGTACCTATACAAGACCTATTGTACTTACTCAGATCTTTCGAAAGGGAGAAAATATATTAGTAAATTTCTGCACATAGATTTATAGCCATAGAAATATTTAATTTATGTGTGAGGAACTAGCTGCCCACAGCTTACCAGATACAAAGACCAACTGCAGCTGAGAAATTTTGTCATGCGCTAAGGGAATTCAATTTCTTCACTGATTCATAATCCTGAGCATTACAGTGGTAAAGTGGCATCTGGTCACTACATCTCTGTTTCTTATCACCGTGAATGGCATGCCACACTTTACAATATAAATATTTCAGCCTTATACACTGACGTTCAAAGGTATCTGACCGTAATAATCGATAGTGATCGATAATTTGTTGGTGTAATGTGACTTCTATAGTTATTACTTCTATGAATAGATGGCGAAGATAATAGTCAGTGATGTCAATGGTATGTAAATGTACCCGCATTATAGAATTAAATTTTTCATACCACTCTACTGATTGTAAAACAACACTGGGTTTAGCTGGAAACCGCTGTTATTTTCAATTATGAGAATAATTTATGCTTAACCTACTTAATCATTTTCCCTAACACTTTTTTAACCGCCCCAATAATGGTCAAAGTTTGTCATATCTTTGGTTCTAACTTATCCCGTGGTTGGAAAGTTCGCTTACACGATCATAAAATCGTAGGTTACATATCTTTGAACATCAGTGTACACCACAATGAAATATAACCCCATTAAATCGAAACAGATTATGCCTAATGTTCAGAACTCTTTAGCTAGAAGTCGCCAACTATCTGTAAAACTACGGTTAAGTCCAAATCGAAATAGTTTTTACTTAATAGGTATTATGAATAAAGTTGTTGTTTAATCAACTGTCCGAAGACAGATTGAACCTCACAAGTGATACCAAGACTTATGAGGCAACTAGACCATGAGATAATGGGGTAAGGTGGCCAGTTCCTTTGTCCCTCCATTGTCTACATCTTCGACTAGTGAATAAAGCATAGCTATAATTTGAAATTTTTAATCTTACATTGACATGTTAATAACTTCGTAAATTTCATCATAATAATTATCATTAGAACACGAAATTTCATACAATAAAAAGACTGAAAATATGCATGCAACTATACAGTAAAACTGTTCAAATATGAGCAAAAATTGAAATATGTGCAGTAAAAATATATTTTAGTGGTTTATTTGGTTTATTAAAATTATGTAAATGAAAATAATAATTTAAGAAGTAATAATCATCAAGCCATAGTCGTTTTTATTAAATCTATTTTTGCTATAAATGTACTCATTTTACACACATATTTGAATTGGTAAATTTTTAACTTTCTAATATTTCAGCTTTTTTAACTTTCTTTGCCATTTACATAATTATTATGGCAATAAACAACCAACAATTTCTCCATGTTCTCTATTGTGGAACTTGTCTCATGTGTCAAAATTAGCTTAAATGCCCAGAACGACTTTAAAACATCACATGATGTCACTGGTGCATGCTTCTAAGCTTAGTTGTGCAGCAAAACGTGTTGAAACAAAAACTTACACTCCACGTCACTTCATTGTCGCAGGTGTTTAAATACAATCAGTTTTGTTTCTATGAAATCAGTCATTCCACGTCAAATCGCACAAAATTATACAAATTTTGACCTTCATATTTCTGATTACGTTTATATTTTTTTACCAACTCTATCGGTCTAATAAAGCAACAAGTGTGTTTTTATTTCCTCCTAAGTCCACATGTTTTTAAAATATTGCATGCTGAATTTCGTTAAAAATGTCGCACAATGCAACATTAAAGCGTCATATTTCTGAGGATATTGATGTCAATTTTTTTAAAAAAAAATGCATTTAAAAGCTTAAAGTACTGTCTTTTGTTAAATATTTACTAACTAATTTTAATATAATTATTACAAATATTTTTTATGATTCAATTTTTAGAAGTTAGATATCAATGTGAAATAGCCCTATTAAAAATCTAAAAAAAATGCCTACTAGGTGCACTAAAGTATTCTTAATAATTCCAGAAAAAAATCACAATGGGATCTCCAATAGTTTAATGGAAATTTAATTACTTACGACACCATGTGTAGCGGTCGGTGCAGCAGTAGTGGACGGGAAGCGTTGAAGCGCGCTGGAAGATTTATCGGCGCTGGATGATCGAGTGAACGTTGCAACATTACACCCAGTACGGATCAAGTCACTCGAGAAAACACTGCTAATTTACTTGTTATATCTTCAAATATTTGTACATTATGCTTTTTAAACGTTTGTTTTCATTCACACTACACTTTAAATTTTCATTCGCCTACTTTCTTTCTCGAAAGAAAATTGTTTTACTAAATCTTCAGTTTCTGACAACGGAGTGAAAGAATGTAATTTTAATGCACCAGTTATTGGTTTTAGATTGTGGTATCTGGCCTGCAAATTTTCAGTGTGGTATTTGTGCTTATTCAATGGACAAAATATAAATTACACGTTAGAAATGTTTTTTGTGATCAATCAAACAGTTTTTTTTTTTTTTTTGGTGTTGTTATAGGATCTTGTATAGACTGGCTCTCGTGGCAAATCTATTAACAGTTCCTCCAATGCCATCACATGGACCTTTACCATGCGACTTTGCAAAGAAGTGTCATTCGGCGCTAATTCCGTAATCGTCTTCATGTAAAATATTAGTTTTAAAATTATTTTTGTTTTTGTATTGTGAACTTGATCCATCGGAAAAGTAGATAATTTTTTTCATATCGTTGAATTCTTGGTTTAAGAAATTGATTGCTTCGGATTGAAATAAAGTGAAAGGAATCGGTGTCATGTTTCATGCTTTCTGAGATGACAACAATACTTTTGTGACGAATTTCTGTATCTTCTTTGAAATATATACTACGAAAGGATGTATTGTGGCTTGGCATTTGTTCCAATGCAAACCTTGTCCTGAATCTTGTATTACAAATGAATAATTTTCAGAAAAGTCTGCAATAACTATGTAATTTTCAGGTTGTATATTTTCTTTGCATTCCGTCAAAAAAAAAATATGGCTGACTTTTGAAGGGATGACTATGCATCTTCTACATGAAAAATTTTACTTGCTAGGGAGCCTTTTACTTTTTTAAACTTTCCACGGGGGTATCGTTTTCGTTGTAGTTTTCTTTTCTTGATAAGGGATTCTATTGACATCAAAATCTTGTTTAATTCCTCAATATTACTGATTTCTAGAGCTTTATCCATATAACTGCTAGAAGAAGAACTGGCATAATCACTTTCTCTGTCCGCATTTTCATTCGATTCATGTTTATTAATATCACAAGAACTACCGGCTTCACATATAATTTCACCTGACCTATCCGGAAGTTGATAGATTTTTTACGGAAAGAACCACATATTCGCACATTCAAAAACTTCTTTAAGTTGAGCTTTATCAATAAATCGCGACTTACGTGTATTAGTGTATTTTTCTTTTTAAAAGCGTGATTAGGAAGGTCAAATAATAATAATAATAATAATAATAATAATAATAATAATAATAATAATATTTATTAATACTATACACTTGAGCTACATTAGGCATTGCAGCCCGAAAGAGCAGAAGCTCGTGCTCGGGCGCAGTTCAGATCAGTTATACAAAATATATCACAAAATTACGAGAGTTCATTGAGCACAATCACATTAATAAATGGTAAAATACATACAGCATGTAATAACAGGGTCTATATACAAATAGAAAATACAGAAGTACATGAATATTAGAGTAACAATTTTAACTCAATTGGCTTAAACAATTAAATAATTAATCTGATTTGTTTCTTAAATCTATGTGTGTTAAGTGTACTTAGCTCAGGGTAAGCTCTAATTAATGTATTATATATTTTGGGTCCAAAATTTCTGCTGTGTTTTAATCCAGCAGTTGTGTGGCATTTGGGAGTATTTAGAAAGAAACTGTAGTTTTGTCTCGTCTGGTATTCATGAGGATCATATTTAAATTTATTGTGGTTTTTATGGAAGTAAATCAGCAATTTTTGTTTATAAATTTGTTCTAGATTTGATACGCCAAATTCCTGAAAAATTAATTCTGTTGGGTAATCAAAAGGTTTATATAGACAAATTTTGATAATTCTTTTTTGGAGCAGATTTAAAGGATGGAGAGTCGATTTTGCCATTCCTCCCCAACCTAAAATACCATACTGAATTATTGATTGAAACAGAGCTAAGTACACAGTACGCAGAACATAAACAGGTAAATAAGAGCGTAGAATGGAAAATTTGTGGATTGTTTTACGCAATCTGTTACACAGGAAGGAGATATGCTTGTCCCATTTTAAATGTTGGTCAATAATAATGCCTAAATATTTAACTTGTGAGGATATACTCAAAGCGTTACATGAGCAAGTAGGTAGGTTACAATCATGTATTGTTATACTTATATTATTATTTATTTCTAGTTGCTCAAGGCCATGTGATGTTAATGAAAATGGTATTAATTTTGTTTTAGAAACGTTCAAAGAAAGTAAGTGAGCATCCAGCCATTCTTTAATAATATTAATACCACTGTTAGAATTTTGATAAGTTTCATTCCAACTCGAACCGCTAAATATAACCACAGTGTCATCAGCATAAGAATACAGAGTACCAGAATATTTCTCAATGTCAATTTTAAGTAAATCGTTGATATATATTAAAAACAAAACAGGACCTAAAATCGTCCCCTGAGGTACACCTATATCAATGTTACGTGATTTACTAAGGTGATCATTTATTTTAGTTGCTTGAGTTCTGTTACTTAAGTAAGATTTAAATAATTTTAAAGCAATTCCATTAATTCCTAATCTATCCATTTTATTCAAAAGTATACTGTGATTGACCGTATCGAAAGCTTTTTCTAAGTCTAGAAAAATTCCTAGACATTTATTTCCTACATCTAATTCTTGAATTATTTTTGAGGTAACTGCCATAATAGCATCATCAGTGCACAAATTTTTTCTGAAACCAAATTGATTATCATTTAGTAGTTTATTTTTTTCTAAAAATGTTATTAACCGTGTTTTTATACATTTTTCAAATACCTTAGAGAGACTGGGTAATAGTGAAATGGGTCTGTAATTATTAAGATTACTTTTGTCACCAGACTTGTGAATTGGTATCACCATAGCATGTTTTAGGGCTGAGGGAAATACACCTTGAGATATGCACAAATTAAATATAAAGGCAAGTGGTTTAGAAATAGCTTCGATAATAAGTTTCAGGGTATTTGTTGTAATACCATCAATACCAGGAGCCACATTATTTTTTAAACTGTTTACAATATTAATGATTTCACATTCGTTTACAGGAAACATAAACATAGATGATATACTTTTATTATAAAGCTTATAGTGATGAGTACCAAATACTTTCTTTTTTATATTAGATACGATGTCATGACTTACATTAGTAAAATGATTGTTAAATTCATTTGCGATAGTTTCCTTATTTTCAATTGTTATTCCATTTCGACTTATAATTGTCTTTAATATACTATTTTTATTACATTGGGTGTCAGTAGCTTCGTTTATGATCTTCCAAAATTGCTTTGGATTATTTTTATTTTTGTTAAATTTTTCAGAATAATATTTGATTCTCTGATTTCTTATTACATTAGTGAGAATATTTCTATATTTTCTGTAGTAATTTAATAAAACATTGTTTTGTTGGTCTCGTTTAACTTGCTTAGCTAACTTATCCCTAGATCGTATTGATTTAACAATACCTGTGGTAATCCAAGGTTTAATTTTTTTGTACTTACTTGAGAATTTGAGAGGGACATGATTAGAATATTTACAAATTAGGTTACAGAGTATTTTATAAAAATTATCGAAACATGTATCTGCGTCTTCATTGTAGAATATAGATTCCCAATTAATATTATTAATATTTGATATTAGGCTTTTATGGTTTATAATTAGCTTATAATTGTCCGAAGGTTCAGTGGCTTCTCTGCTAATACTTTTATTACTGATTGACAACAATGCAAAAGTCATATAATGATCTGTTATTGCGCTTGCATATACTCCAGGTATAAAATTTAAGTTATTTCCCGTTTTTAGGAAAATATGGTCAAGACATGAATTGGATGATGGACGAGTAATGGAATTTAAGTATTTCACGTATCCATATTCATGCATGATATTTAAATACGTGTTGCCAAAATTATCTAATCTATTTTCTAAAATTTGAATGTTTATGTCACCAAGAATAACATGGTTGATTAAATCTTTGTATATTGACAAGAAGCTTTCAAAATTTTTCAGAAATTCATTTTTGCATAGTTTTGGAGATCTGTAAATTGCAGTTAGGTTAACAAGAGTATCATTAATAAGTGTTAATTGAAAATGTATAGCGTTGCAATGGGAAATGTCAATATCACTCAAAGACACTACGATGTTTTCCTTGAAATATACAACTATACCATCACATTTATTATACTTATTACTTTTAACAAATTTTTTATAACCATTAATATCATAGCCAGAGTCATGATCAAGCCAGGTTTCAGTTAGAACTATAATATCAAAGTAAAAGGAAAAATTATTAAGTAAAACACAGAGTTCGGAAAAATTTTTGTTGATGCTACGAATGTTTAAGTGAAATATTTTAAGATCTGATAGAATATTGGTAATATACTCATTGCAGTGAAGTAAATCTTTAAAAACCATTGTGTTATTATTGTTATTAAATTTGCACTGATGGATTTCATTTAATATAGTATTACTAGCCATTTTTAAGTCAATTATATTGTATAATTAAACGTGGTTACCGACACAATAGTATTTACAAATTATTTACATCGTCAACATTAGTGATTTTACTCACGGGGCTGGCTTCATCTTTTCTTGCAAATATCTTACCGTCTCTTGTCCATACAAATTTATAATTCTTCAGTCGTGCTGCATCCCTTGTCTTGTTCAAAAGGTCTCTGGTCACTGCTGTCAGTTGGTCACCTGCTGTGATTCTTCCTTCCGGAAGTTCCCTGTTGACTTTCTTTGTCGCAATCCCAGGGCCGCTGTCGTCTTTCTTGGCCTCGTTTCTGAACAGCTGGAGCCATTCATCACGACTTCTCCTCTTTGTGAAGCGGATGACAATAGGACGCGTCTTTCCTGGCCTGGATGGTATACGATGTGCTATGCTTACATCATGTTGCACCAATTCACTACCGCCTATGACTTCCGATATTAATGGATTCAAACACTACTTATATATTACGCGATCTTTGCTGTCACTAATGTTGTATAAAAGTCACACCACTCCATGAAATTCAAACCCTGACTGATTATTTTTCTCTTCCATATTTTATCTCCTGCCTTCTGTTTACTGTCATAAAGTTTACTGCCTTACCCAGCCTTGCTATCGTTAAACACTTGGCAATATTACAGTATAAACATACAGCATTGTGAAGGGCTCCCCCTCTCAGCTGAGCTGACAATAATAAAATAACTTTAGATAAGATATTTACTGTTGCTTAAGGTATTAATCATTCGATGAATGAATGCATTTGTGTATTTTAATGTGGCATATCTGCAATGGGGGGTTTCGTGAAACTCTCCGTGGGCAGCCTTCTAGCCCACGGCCATAAGCAGTTCATTAGCTGGTGTTCGCGAGCGCGTGCATGCCTCCGTAAAATAAATTCTTACAAATGTATGTGTGCAGATCCCATATTTCTAAATGCAGTAGTTTACAGATGATACATCGGTGAACAAGTCTATATATATATATATATATATATATATATATATATATATATATATATATATTTTTTTTTTTTTTTTTCAGATTTTTAACTTGGCTATATAATATAGTAAATTTGCTTTGAAAAATAAATGATTAAAAAATTAGGCCAAATTTTAAATTTATTTGGGATAAGCCTAAAGTAATAAAAAATGTTGTATTTAGTCTTTCAAATGCGCCAAACCGCAAATCTCAATTATATGTATACACAGAGTTCCAAGTGAGCTTTTGTAACAGTGCGCGCATAATTTGCGTAATTTCAAATAGTCATAACCAGGGAACGGATTTATATGGACTAAAAATATATGAAATATGTAAATATATATGTAGTTATTTTTACCAAAATATGGAATTAAATATGGATTTTTACCAAAATATGGAATTAAATATGGACTTAAAATTATAAAAAAATGACTATGTACGTTAAATATTGGTACATTTTAATCAAACTAAACAAAAAATATAATGGACGTACCTTATCTTCCAATGTAGTTTCAACAAAACACAATTTTTATTTTCTGTTACCATAACAATAGGTTACAAACATTTCTTTCAAGTGCTGAAAAGTGAATCTTCTTCTATTGTCTCTGAGGATAGATTTATACTGACTAAAAGAGCGTTCGACGTCACAAGAAGTAACTGGTACATAATTCAATTTCACAATGTCTGCTGGGGATAAGTCCAAGTTAATCTTCACTGTTGATTCACCACTCATCACAGCAACAACCTTTTGTAGTTCTTCATATCCAGGGTTTTTTGAAAGTACAGTGTCCACCTTAGCTCTTACTGCATCTGCAACTTTACCTCTACCACGATTCAGTTGTTCCACAGTACTATTTATAATTTCAAAACTTTCAGATAGTGAAAGGTGCCTATTTTGGAGACTTTTGAGCGTTTTTATGATGCATGAAAATGTATGCTGAATGTGAGCTAAGTCATTCTTCACACTTATGTCACAGGTAACTGTTTTCGCAGTATCAATTGAGACTGCATCTTCAGAGTCCAATGCAAGGAGAACATTGTTAATAGAGTCTATATGTTCGGCATAATATTCAACTGCTTCTAGCCATGTACCCCATCTAGTTAAAATTGGCTTTGGTGGCAATGGAATTTCAGGGTACATTTCTTTCAACACGTTAACTCTACTGGGAGCTTTGAGAAATACTTTTTTCACTGATGAAATCAACAAATCTACTTTAGGGAAATTGTCTCTGACCACTTCTGCCACACGAT
Source organism: Periplaneta americana (assembly GCF_040183065.1). NCBI lineage: Eukaryota > Metazoa > Arthropoda > Insecta > Blattodea > Blattidae > Periplaneta > Periplaneta americana. The sequence goes on from NC_091131.1 coordinate 136,501,508, forward strand.
GAAATGCATGCGCCACACAAGTAAAATGAGTCAATTTAGGATATACAACAGATAATGCTTGTCCAGCTTTGACCATATAAGGGGCAGCATCGCTAATAAAGAATAACACATTATCGTACATAATACCCTTTGGCCACAGGATACCCATAGCTTCGTTGAACAGTTTAACTATAGTTTTGTTATTGCACTTTTCTAGAACATCACAATGTAAAAGAATTCGTTCAGAATATTGTTCACTTAACAAACCGATAACTACATTACCAACAAGTCTACCTTCTTTGTCGGGAGTCTCATCAATGGAAACCCAAATTGAACTATCTTTAATTTCATCTCTTATCTTCTGTATTGTCTCATCGTAGATGGATGGAGCATACGTCTTCCTAAGTGTTGACTCATCCGGGATTGTATGTTGAGTATATTTTTCAAGGAATTCCCTGAAGACCTTATTCTTTAGTTTGTAGAGAGGAATATCAGCAGAGATGAGAGAACGGCACAGGTCGATGTTAAACTCAGATCTTACATTCGATGTTGTTGGTTGTGTTAAAAACAATTGTCTCTGCTTGGAATTTAGTTGTTTGTTGGCCTGATGTTTACTAGTTGTAATGTGTTGTTGCACCAGGAACTTTTGTGTAGATGATACTGCACACTGACACAAATTACAAAATAATATTTTATTGTCAGTTGATAAACCATCTTCTTTAAATTCTGAAATGTAACTTGTTAGTTTTGATTTTAAATTGACTGAATGACGTACTTTTGGCATATTTACCGTCTTTATAGTATGATTTACAAAACTGAACCTATGTGTACTCTGACTGGCATTTAACTGTTGAGCTGCACAACTGAAGTCTGTTAAAAATTTTAAATTAAATTAATACAGTTTTGTAACTTACTTTCCCATTGTTGATAGGACTGCTAATTTTCAAATAACTCTGATGTTAAAGGGATTACTGAACATGTGTTTAAATCTCTATTGTTGAAATGTATTTTTAAAAGTTAATGGAATTTTGTTTTGTTTTATTGTTAAACCTAATATAATATGGGCTGTTTTATATGAAATATGGAAAATATATGGAAATTAACGAAAATATGTACTAAACTCTAAAATATGGAAAAATATGGAAAATAAAAGTAGGATTTTTCAACCCTACACATTGTGAAACATAAAGATAATGCAAAATATAAATTATATTAGCTTTATAAGTAAATATGTATTTACATATAAATCCTTTCCCTGGTCATAACTACACAAATAATTAATAATTGTGAAAATAAAACAATAAGGATCTCCTTGTTCGATGTCTGGAATTCATGAAAAAAAATTCGACCATTTACGAGAAGGTCGTGTTTTATTGCTGTGCGATTTGACGTGGAATGACTCATTAGCAGCATTGTCGTCGCAGCAATTTATTGGTCTCATCAATTGACTTTAATGTCGCAGATGTGTAAGCTTCATATTAAAGTGGAAAACGACGTAACGTATACATTAGGAAGAAGCATCCATCGTCGTCACAACAATTTCATTCCTCAACAGTAATTTATTATTATTATTATTATTATTATTATTATTATTATTATTGATTTTGTCGTGCGCATGTCTCCGTTGATGTCTCTCTGGAGTGTTGTCGAGGCGGTGATCAATGGAAAAGAGAGTGACAAGACAAGAGGACCGAAGCTTAAGGAGGTGTGTGTGAGGTTACGAAGAAAATAAGGGAAGACTGTTTTAAATCATATTTTTTTGTTTAGTAACAACAAGAAAAGGTCAGATATTTTCCCTGGTTCTGGAGGTAGGGGGAAACAGTGTTGCGATATAAATATGTAATTTATAAATTCGTCCTGAGACTTCAGTGTGGGAAGCGTTACAATGGATGATAGTAACGTAAGATTTGTGCGGAAGGGAGACAGGAGTAACGGGAGTGCCTGAGTAGGAAAGCGTTGCCCTGATGACGCGATGAAGGGGCAGGATAACAAGAGAGATGGAATCAAGTAGTCGTTAGTTCTCTCAGTCGACGGATCTAGAAAGCCGTAGCTCGCGAGTTCTCGATGTTGAGAATAAACGCCTCAGGTCGACGGATCGACAAGCCGTAGCTCGCGACTTTCTGACACCAGGAGCGAAGAAACGGTAGACTCTATTGTCGGAGGATCAACATGCAGTAGCTCGCGACAGGGACGCCAGATGGGTTGAGTAGAGGTTAGGGATTTCGTAAGTCGGGAAGAGTGTGGGCAGTCGAAGTTGGGGTGAATGGCAGAGAGCAGAGGCGAAGAACGGAAGGTAAGATCTGAGTTGGTTGGAAGTCGTGAGTTCTCTGGATTGAATTGGATTGAATTGAATTGAATTGAATTGAATTTAAAGAGAAGTGGGAGGAATGACCCACTATGATACATTTTGGACAGGTCTCGACGAGCTTACTTGAAATACTGAATAAATACATAGTGCTATTTAAAGAAAGCATTTTAGTATTTGTATCTCATTAATAAATATCGCTACAACTATGTCTCTCCATCAGTATTATTACACCTTTTATGTGAAACAATTTTCCATTTGTGCTTGCGTACAAAGTTATTTTGGGTGGTCAAGATAAATGGGACACACTGTTTATGGTGTAATGATCGTTATCATTATTACCATCATTATCATTATTATTATCATAACCATAATCATCATCAATAATGACAACCGAGGATTCATATCGTATTGTCTGTTCTGAACATTACGATGTAGTATGCTTTAAATAGGCTATTCATTTCATCTACAAACTAGACGGTACAGGTTGTAGCTTTCATGATCTACGATCAACATGCCTTAAAAATTCTACCAGGAAAAATTAGCATCCCTATTTTGTTATCCACCGGCAGGCTAATTAATCTCAACAAATTAATCTCTACTCTTCTGACTAGATGTAACAAATTTTAGTCTCCATATGCCGATGCTTCTCAAATTTTGAAAAATGTACGAAAAGAATGTTATAGATATCTTTGTCAAATTTAAAGAAGTTGAAACTTGAAATAAATGGAAAGAATACGAAAGTAGTCCACACCTGTGGAGTAACGGTTAGCGCGTCTAGCCGCGAAACCAGGTGGCCCGGGTTCGATTCCCGGTATGGGAAAGTTACCTGGTTGAGGTTTTTTCTAGGATTTTCCCTCAACCCAATATGAGCAAATGCTGGGTAACTTTCGGTGTTGGACCCCGGACTCATTTCACCGGCATTATCACCTTCATCTCATTCAGACGCTAAATAACCTAAGCTGTTGATAAAGCATCGTAAAATAACCTACTAAAATAAATAAATACGAAATTATTAGTGATGAGTGAAAATCTAAAATAATGTCTTTTGAAGGCAAACAGCCAGTTATATTCAAAATAGTCATAAATAAGAATCGCACTTTCCAAGGAGGGTATACTAAGATTAAATATTACTGATGGAGGTTTTAAGTGAACGAAGTACTTGCGTCTAGCAAGAAAATACTAGACTGACGGCTCACGCTACTCTTTTCCGTAAAATGGGGCAGAACAGAACATGGATCACTTTAACAATTACACTAATTTTTAGAATTAAATGATTTTCCGTAAAATGGGGCAGAACAGAACATGGATCACTTTAACAATTACACTAATATTTACAATTAAATGATTTAAAATATGTACAAGATAATATGCTATTTTTACTATTTATACTCCCGGTACACGAAAGAATGTAGGTGTACATTGATCAAACATTATTTACAATATTAAGCTTATGTACTGTGTTATGTATTGTAATGGAAGGTATTTTATTTCATAATACTATAACCTACTTATATTTTGAATTGTGTACATTATATAAATAATGTTTTATCATGTAAGCCTTCATTCTCTATGAAACGTAATAGTGAAAATATCGTACTTTAGTGTGAACTCGTATAGTGTAAAAGGCTGTCAGATATTGGCTACTTTCAAAAGCCGATTGTGAGAAAGACTGCTTTCCGTCTCTGGAATGTGATCTATCTTCAAATATTACATATTTGTTAAATATTTATTTTTAAAACACCAATTTTCGTTCATTATGTTAATCATATCGTCAAGTGAGATGTACTGCCTGATAATAGATGTACATATGACCAGAACCTCAATCAGAGGGTAACAATCTACGAAGAGAATAATTTAAAATATTATATTCAATTGAAAAAATAAACACTAAATTACAATGGTTTCAACATATAGATCGTATGGACTCAGAAAGACTATCCAAACAAATATTACTATATATCTAAAGGACGACGCACATACCGTCGGCCGTCCTATGACCAGATGGGAGGACATGCTTTGAGTCGGAAGAAGCTTTTCATCCTAACCTTGTAGAAGAATAAAAGAAGAAAAAACATACCGTCAATTTTCCTGCCGACATCACAACTCATAATATTAAACTAAGAAGTTATTAGTTCTGTTCCCTTAGCAGTTTCATTGAAAATGATTTAAAAAGTAGTATAGTTCACATTAGAAGAAGTATTACTTACTTACTTATGGCTTTTAAGGAACCCGAAGGTTCATTGCCGCCCTCACATAAGCACGCTATCAGTCCCAATCTTGAGCAAGATTAATACAGTCTCTACCATCATATCCCACCTCCCTCAAAAACAATTTAATATTATCCTCCCATCTATGTCTCCGCCTCCCCAAAGGTATTTTTCCATCCGATCTCCCAACTAACACCCAAATGCATTTTTGGATTCGCCCATACGTGCTACATGCCTTGCCCATCTCAAACGTCTGGTTTTAATGTTTCTAATTTTTTAAAGTGAAGCATATAGGCCTAATGAGTGTAGTTCTGCGTTGTGTAACTTTTTCCATTCTCCTGTAACTTAATACCTCTTAGTTCCAAATATTTTCCTAAGCATCTTATTCTCGAACATCGTTAACCTCTGTTCCTCTCTCAAAGTGAGGGTCCAAGTTTCACAACCATACAGAACAACCAGTAATATAACTGTTTTATAAATTCTAACTTTCAGCTTTTTCTAGAGCAGACTGGATGACAAAAGCTTCTCAACCGAATAATAACAGATATTTCCCACATTTATGTTGCGTTTAATTTCCTCCCGAGTGCCATTTATATTTGTTACTATTGCTCGAAGATATTCGAATTTTTCCACCTCTTCAAAGGATAAATTTCCAATTTTTATATTTCCATTTCGTACAATATTCTGGTCAAGAAACATAATCATATACTTTGTCTTTTCGGGAATTACTTCCAAACCTATCACTTTACTTGTTTCAAGTAAAATTTCCGTGTTTTTCCTTATCGTTTCTGGATTTTATCCTAACATATTCACGTCATCCGCATAAACAAGCAGCTAATGTAACCCGTTCAATTACAAACACTCTCTGTTATCATGGAGTTTCCTAATGACATTATAAGAAGTATTACTGTGGTTAAATAAGATATGATTTATCTAAACAAGTCTTTCTTTGATGAAAGAAAGTTACTGACTTCCCGCTACATAAGCATCCAATTAAAGGAAACATGTATCAACAATTTAATCTGGAGTATAATATTTATATTATTATGTCGATGTTGGAAAGGAAGAAAAGAATCGTTTAGAAGCTGCGGACATGCGGATCTGGCGCAGAATATTAAAATTCAGCTGCAGAGATGAAGTATGATAAGTAACAAATACTGACGTCGTGAAAAGAGTAAATAAACATACAAACAAATGAAGAATTATTTAAATGAAAATATAATTCATTAATGAAACAACCAGACAACAGAGTTTAGCTATGGAGTAACGGTTAGCATGTCTGAACATGAAACGAGAGGGCCCGGATTCAAACACTGGTTCAGACAAGTTATCTGGTTGAAGTTTTTCCGGGGTTTTCCCTCAACCTAATAAGGGCAAATGCTGGATAACGTTCGGAGTTAGACCATGGATTCATTTCTTTGGCATCGTCACCTTCTTTTCACTCAGACATAAGATAACTATCGCAGTTGATAAAGAGTCATAAAATAACCATTTAAAGATACGCAATTTAGTTAAAGGGAAAAATGCTTGACAAGATTGGAAGATGAACATCGAAAATAAATACAACAAAAACATGCTCATAAGAGTAAAGTGCAGGAAGTATGATGAATTTATAAGAACAACGGAGGGAAGAGAAAAAGTGGTTGAAGCGACAATGCGAAGCCCTTAGAATTGATTGATTGTTGTACGTTTCACATAGAGAATTGTGGGAGGGAATGATTATAATTACCAGGGAACGGATTTATATGGACTAAAAATATATGAAATATGTAAATATATATGTAGTTATTTTTACCAAAATATGGAATTAAATATGGATTTTTACCAAAATATGGAATTAAATATGGACTTAAAATTATAAAAAAATGACTATGTACGTTAAATATTGGTACATTTTAATCAAACTAAACAAAAAATATAATGGACGTACCTTATCTTCCAATGTAGTTTCAACAAAACACAATTTTTATTTTCTGTTACCATAACAATAGGTTACAAACATTTCTTTCAAGTGCTGAAAAGTGAATCTTCTTCTATTGTCTCTGAGGATAGATTTATACTGACTAAAAGAGCGTTCGACGTCACAAGAAGTAACTGGTACATAATTCAATTTCACAATGTCTGCTGGGGATAAGTCCAAGTTAATCTTCACTGTTGATTCACCACTCATCACAGCAACAACCTTTTGTAGTTCTTCATATCCAGGGTTTTTTGAAAGTACAGTGTCCACCTTAGCTCTTACTGCATCTGCAACTTTACCTCTACCACGATTCAGTTGTTCCACAGTACTATTTATAATTTCAAAACTTTCAGATAGTGAAAGGTGCCTATTTTGGAGACTTTTGAGCGTTTTTATGATGCATGAAAATGTATGCTGAATGTGAGCTAAGTCATTCTTCACACTTATGTCACAGGTAACTGTTTTCGCAGTATCAATTGAGACTGCATCTTCAGAGTCCAATGCAAGGAGAACATTGTTAATAGAGTCTATATGTTCGGCATAATATTCAACTGCTTCTAGCCATGTACCCCATCTAGTTAAAATTGGCTTTGGTGGCAATGGAATTTCAGGGTACATTTCTTTCAACACGTTAACTCTACTGGGAGCTTTGAGAAATACTTTTTTCACTGATGAAATCAACAAATCTACTTTAGGGAAATTGTCTCTGACCACTTCTGCCACACGATGAAATGCATGCGCCACACAAGTAAAATGAGTCAATTTAGGATATACAACAGATAATGCTTGTCCAGCTTTGACCATATAAGGGGCAGCATCGCTAATAAAGAATAACACATTATCGTACATAATACCCTTTGGCCACAGGATACCCATAGCTTCGTTGAACAGTTTAACTATAGTTTTGTTATTGCACTTTTCTAGAACATCACAATGTAAAAGAATTCGTTCAGAATATTGTTCACTTAACAAACCGATAACTACATTACCAACAAGTCTACCTTCTTTGTCGGGAGTCTCATCAATGGAAACCCAAATTGAACTATCTTTAATTTCATCTCTTATCTTCTGTATTGTCTCATCGTAGATGGATGGAGCATACGTCTTCCTAAGTGTTGACTCATCCGGGATTGTATGTTGAGTATATTTTTCAAGGAATTCCCTGAAGACCTTATTCTTTAGTTTGTAGAGAGGAATATCAGCAGAGATGAGAGAAAGGCACAGGTCGATGTTAAACTCAGATCTTACATTCGATGTTGTTGGTTGTGTTAAAAACAATTGTCTCTGCTTGGAATTTAGTTGTTTGTTGGCCTGATGTTTACTAGTTGTAATGTGTTGTTGCACCAGGAACTTTTGTGTAGATGATACTGCACACTGACACAAATTACAAAATAATATTTTATTGTCAGTTGATAAACCATCTTCTTTAAATTCTGAAATGTAACTTGTTAGTTTTGATTTTAAATTGACTGAATGACGTACTTTTGGCATATTTACCGTCTTTATAGTATGATTTACAAAACTGAACCTATGTGTACTCTGACTGGCATTTAACTGTTGAGCTGCACAACTGAAGTCTGTTAAAAATTTTAAATTAAATTAATACAGTTTTGTAACTTACTTTCCCATTGTTGATAGGACTGCTAATTTTCAAATAACTCTGATGTTAAAGGGATTACTGAACATGTGTTTAAATCTCTATTGTTGAAATGTATTTTTAAAAGTTAATGGAATTTTGTTTTGTTTTATTGTTAAACCTAATATAATATGGACTGTTTTATATGAAATATGGAAAATATATGGAAATTAACGAAAATATGTACTAAACTCTAAAATATGGAAAAATATGGAAAATAAAAGTAGGATTTTTCAACCCTACACATTGTGAAACATAAAGATAATGCAAAATATAAATTATATTAGCTTTATAAGTAAATATGTATTTACATATAAATCCTTTCCCTGATAATTACAATCACTAATGCAGAAATGGTGAAAACGTAACCCAAATACCGTCTTTGTTTTCTAGAGTTTCACTTGGATTTGAACGGGGATCTCTGCAATAAGCGGGCAACTCTTTAACCGTCCGGTTAAGGGAGGACTATAAAGAAAATTAAATGTAGCAACCTAACTGAGTTACCTAAATTTGAATTTCATCGCATACTTATTTTTTTCAATTCTTTACTTTTTAAAGAGGGGGCAAATGTTCAAAATTCTATTCATCATCCAAATTTCATTCAACTAGTTTGAATAGTTTATACAGCATCACTGCTATGTTAGGAAGAGAACTGTACGATCATTTTTTAAATAAAACGAGATTACAAAGAAAAAATGATTTATGAAATAACCTCAAAATTGTTTCAATTCTTTTGTTTATGTAACATATACATTTTTTTCTTTTAAAAGTTGGAGTTAGAAAAATTCATGCATAAAATTGTTAAGTAAAGTATAGTAGAGTGTATAGAGTGTATAGCTTCTTAGCTCCAAAGTTGTAGCGGAGAAAAATTACTTTAAAGTTGAAGCTTCAAGAGTGCGGACCTTGAATTATAACGTCATTGGAAAGGTTTCCAATCGTCTTACGCCCTTAAAACTTTGCAGACATGTGGAGTAGGGTATTAGTAACAATTTACAGAAAGGAAAGAAAAATTCATTTTTGCATTTTTTTTATCCAAAACAGTACAACAGTAAGCCACATACAACAAGATCGTAGGGACGGGAGATTTGTAAACACACAGTAAGACCTTCAGAGAAATCTACAAAGAAATGAGCGATGAATAAATTAAGAAATAATCGAGCGACCATGTGAGGGAGTCGTTAGGTACACAGATTAGGCGCCAGATGGCACAATTGCATGATACATAATGGGTGTGGAGACCGGCCCACACAAATGAACGTACAGTTCGGTCCAGAACTAGTAAAGCACTTAGATATAAACAACAGTTGGGATGCGAGCCATTAGTACGAACCAAAACACGAACGAACCCGTGGGAAGTTTGGCCATTAAAATGTTTGATTTATGAGATTCTGGAATCAGACATTATCAGAGAAAACAATTAAATTTCACAATACCTTGCGCATTACAACGTTATGAGTAATGCGAACCAGAGTCATTACAGCTAATGAAAGACAAGATAGAAAATATTCACATAAAAATTTAAGTGGATATGTAATTTATGCGCATAGAGGATATCACATCCAGCGGTGGGGAATAATTAGCTAGTTTTCGGGTAGCTTAACCTGACGGTCTAGTACTTTCTAATTCATTTATCTATATCCACTTCATTAGCTGTCTTCTCTCTTTTTGCATTTATTTTGTATGTTCTTATCTAGTTTCTACAACTTTAGTCTCTTTCTTCTCTTTTTTCCTTCTACTTTCTCTCATCCACACCTTCTTTTACTTCCCTTTATATATTTTCTCCTTTCCCTTCTCTTCGGTTTTAGTCTTCCTTATTTTTATATTTTCACTTCGATCTAAAAGGAAAGAAAAATTGTAACGTTTTGACATGAAACATTTACTACGAAGTAACACTGACATTCAAAGGTATCTGATCCGACTAATCGATTGTGATCGATAATTTGTTGGTGTAAATGTGGATTCTTTTGTTATTGCTTCTATGAATAGATGGCGAAGATAATAGTTGCCAATTATTGTAGATAAATTTTCCGCATTATGGAATTAAATTTTTCATTCCACTCAACTGATTGTAAAACAACACTGGATTTAGCTGGAAACCGCTCATATTGTCAATTGTTATAATAATTAATGCTTAATCTACATAATCATTTTCTCTGACACTTCTTTAACTGTCCCAATAATGGTGCTACCTATAGAGAACTAGGGGAACTGTTTCAAAGTTTGTGAATTTTTTATATCTTTGATTCTGACTTATCCCGTGGTTGGAAAGTTCGCTTACACGATCATAAAATCGTAGGTACGATACATTTGAACATCAGTGTACCATGGAAACAGAAGTGTCTCGTGGTTTTCGACATGATTCGTGTCGCTCCATTCTCTATTTAATGTACCTGAAGTTTTCCACACTGTCCTCTGGTAGCTGTTAGGTTACATCCATTTTTGCTTTAGTCTTTCAAAATGTTTCTTAATTTCCTTCAAAGGAACGGTGAAAAAACAGAGTGAAACAAAGGACCAACAGGAACTCGCATAGATTCTTCCTTAAAGCTCCAAATTTTCTTACAAGGACGCAGAATAGCGTACTTTTAAATATCTTTCCTCCCATTTATTCTTCCATTGCGTCATTCCAGACTGTCCGTCTCATTTCATTTTCTAATAATAAAAGGTGACAGTGAAAAAACTAATAATAAGTCAAAAAAGCAAAACTTTCAGTAGAAAGAAAAAACTGTTTATTTCAATAAGAATGATTTATTACTATTTGAATAGCCGCACAAAACAAGGTTGTAACCAGCAAATATGAAATTAAAAAAAATGCGAAAAAACACATTGTACTGTATATATTTTTTAATTTGTGAGAGTAAGGTTGACAATCAGGCGTGTGCTGATTTTAATACGATTACAAGCATTACACACAGCGCATCATTAACAACCATTATTCACGAAAAAGTCAACTTACGAAATGAGGGTTACAACCTTGTTCTGGGCGGCTATTCAATTACAAGCCATTGAGTTACTTTAACAATGTAGGCCTATCTTTACACCTACCAGACGTGTTTACAAATAATTAAATATTATTTTTAAAGAAAGAGATATATGACTTATCTCCTTTTGACTTAGGCTAATATATAATATTGACTTATTTTCTTAGTACCTGTATGTTCAATTTGTACTGTTTTTACCAATCAAAACATAACTTATTTTCTTGGGGCCAATTAGTACAAAATTTAATATGTTTCATTCCATTTATTCTTCTACCCAAGAACAGGTCTTTCACTGCAAACACAGCTTTTTCCAATTTTTCCTATTTTCTGCCTTCCTCTTTGTCTCCTCATTCGATCCATAGATCTTAATGTCCTCTATCATCTGACATCTACTTCTACCCAAACTTTTCTCCCGTTCACCATTCCTTTCAGTGTATCCTTTAGTAGGCAGTTTCTTCTCAGCTAGTGTCCCAAACAATTCCTTTTCTCTTCCTGATCAGTTTCAGCATCATTCTTTCTTCGCCCACTCTTTTCAACACAGCTTTATTTATTATTCTGTCTGTCCACTTCACACTTCCATTCTTCACCAATGTTTATTTTAGAGTACAGACTTTTGGCCTTAATACGTAGCATGTTTTTTCCTACAGAAAAACAATATGAAGAAATAGCATTTAGCCGGTTTTTTGGTTTCCACTCTTCATTTACCATCATTGGTCTTTAGTGTCCATTATGAATAAACTCCTCAATATTTCCTACAGCATCAAGGATATTTACTGAGTTCTTAAGTAGAATCCAAGGTTACTGGTTGGAAGAAGATTAATAATGCTGATTAAATTATTTTTCTTTTTCTCTGTAATGGGTAAATGTTAGGTACTGGTATAGTACTTTTTTGCTCATGCCTCTCCTTTTTTGGCTCATGTGCAAAATCAGAATCGTCATGATGAGACTCCAGCAGTTTTTCTAGTGTTGCTTTTTCACCAAATCGGTTTCTGCTTTTATCTTCTTATTAAGAAGAACGCACTTGTTAAAAGTGTCGATCTGTGGTTCTTCAAATGATATAATAAGTTTATGAAACTCATCAGCAACTCGAAATATTTCTCATACAAATTAGAAGAGTTGAAATGAGCTGGCAAGTAGTACTTGTCACTTTCTCGCTCGTATTGAATTGTGGGACTTGTACTTAGAACTGGAATTTATGTGATCGTTTACTGTCGCAAGTTTTCCTATAGTGTGTTTATGTGCAGGTGCGACTTTCCCCCTTCTATCATTAGTAGTAAGTTGTCACTGACGCAGTAGTGGCCCAATTATGCAGAGAGATATTCACAAATGAATATATTTCTCACAAAACAGTATTTACAAGCAAGTATTCGTTTACACGCCTGGAAATGGAATGCGTGAGTAACTAGCCTGAATTTTTATTTGTCAGGATCCTGAGTTGTTGTCCGTTTTACTTATGCTTAAATGCCTTCTCGGTGACTGTGATCAAAATTAGACTTTTGAGTATTCTACCGTGTCCTGTAACTTTACATTTTCAACGTTTCGGAATTGCATACAGGTTCCATCATCAGAACAAATATGTTAGGCCAGAGGGCTGCCTACTCTGTTGGGCTCGTTATACCAGAAAAATCCCGACTAAAATTGTCTACTTGCCCACATACATAAGCTACTCGTTTATCATGTTCAGGTAATCTCCAACATTCGTGAAATATATACTCTATGTAAGTCTTAATGTCGTCCCCATATGACATATTGAGAATAATTTTGCAACCCGATGTAAAGTTCCTGGCAAGCACTGTTTCCCTTTTGCTTTTATATAGTTTACTCTTTATCCGCGTTTCCATTAAGTTTCCTTTCCTGTCTTCTCGCCTTGTAAGAACTCCTTCTCTCGCTCTTGTTCTATGGCCGTACTACTCTCCTCCCTGCCATTTCGTTTCTTCTTAGTTTTTGCTTCTGTTGAGAGCTTGTTGACATCAATATCTTCAGGACCTCTCAGGTTATCAATAAAGTCATTAATAGTATACTATTGCTGTTCCATTTTTAAACTGACAAGCAATCTGCCTGTCTATTACAAGTTCATCTCTAGACTGTAAAGTAATGTGATTCTCTTAGGGTGATCTGAAAATTTCAGCTTCATTCTAGGTTGACAGACAAGTTGAATACTTAGGCTATTCCTTGATCATTGGTAGTTGCATTTATAGTCCCTTCTGAACTATCTTTCGAATGAACAGGCAATCCTTTGCTACATATATATATATATATATATATATATATATATATATATATATATATATATATATATATATAGGTATAAGTCTAGGTTTCTTGGTTGAAAATTATGGAGCATTATAGTCACTACTGGAAGAAGAACTTACCCTCATCACCTACACGGGGTAATACTTGTCTTGACCCGAGTCATCGCCGGAAAAGAGACTGTCAGTAGAACCATCAGAACTCCTTGAGGAGATCAGAGGATGAGTCCGTTTCCTCAGCCTGAAGTGAACGACACTCGCGTTGCATCCTGGAAAGATCCCCTCTACTTCGTTGACCACCAATTCAGCACTTCATCTAATTCTGATGACAGCTCTTCATCAATATCCTTTACCTCTGCTTCCAAGAAATAAACATTAGCTTATATTACGTCCAGCTGATGTGATCTAAAACTAGACTTCTTCTCTCATATACATTCATTAATAAATTCGTATTGATATAAGAATGAAGCTAACTGTTTCTAACGTATTCCGGAATAAATATTCTAAATTAATTAAATTGAAAAGGAAACATTCCATAAATGACTTAAAATTCATGATCTTACTAGATGGGAAAATAAACAATAACGTCTAAAATATTATTCCTATGAGATGCTTCCATGAAGCCAAAAGGAGAATAGCAATGACAAAGAAAGCTTTCAATAGGAAAAGGAGCATCTTCTGCTTGGAGAAAGAACTAAGGAAAAGACTAATGAAGTGCTTTGAGTGGAGTGTAACATTGTATGGGGGAGAAACATGGATTTTACGACGCAGAAGCAGAAGCGACTAGGAGCATTTGAAATGTGGATATGGAGGAGAATGAAGCGTGTGAAGTGGACGGACAGAATAAGAAACGAAGCTGTGTTAGAAAGAGTGTATGAAGAAAGAATTATGCTCAAGCTGATTAGAAGGAGGAAAAGGAATTGGCTAGGTCACTGGTTGAGAAGAAACTGCCTACTGAAGTATGCACTGGAAGGAATGGTAAACGGGAGAAGAGTTCGGGGCAGAAGAAAATATCAGATGATAGACGACATTAAGACATATGGATTATATGAGGAGACAAAGAGGAAGGCAGAAAATAAGAGAGACTGGAGATTGCTGGATTTGCAGTGAAAGACCTGCCCTTGGGCAGAACACTTCGAATGAATGATATAATACAGATATTCCAAAATGTGACTCTTGTAAATCTAATCACAATTACTAAGTCAAATCATAACATTGCATTGTTGTGAAAAGCTTATTATAAAACAATAACCTTAATTATCACAAGCAATTACAAAACAGAATATACCCTAACAGAACTTTAGAAAAAGTCTTACCTCGTTTGCTTCTGATTTTTCTTGCCATTCCTAATATCCGAAATCTTCTTGATTTCATTTTAATGTTGTTTATTCACAATTAATAGAAGCAAAGATGGCATTATTCCTGCAAGGAAATGTAGTTAGTTAGTGGGGTTTAAAAACGGCACGTCAGCTACTATGGCCATTTGCGCCCTTATCTAAAATTTTTCACAAAACAAAAACACAAACAATACAATAACCAGAATGCCAAAAGGAATTAAAAGGCGTTGTCACGGTAAAAAAGGAGTTACATAAATGCAGTATTCAGGGAAATTTAAATATTGAAATATAAAAATGATCTAGGACACACGCTGGAAACAATCTTTACTGAACCCTACGGATGTTTGCTGTTTATTGTTGAAGTAAAACATGAATTGACTTTTTCTCTAATCTCAGATATTCTTTTATCTTACTTGCTTACTGTCAAATCGCAACAAGCGAATAAGTTGACTTGTCTGCTTTTTCACGAAAATAAAAAGTTGTTCATTTATTTGATTTTACTCAAGCCTCATGTCAGCTTTTAAATTATAAATGCTTGTTCGGTTTTACCAAACGATAGATCACATTACCATCTAACCAAAGGTACACTTATCTAATTTTGACCATTTTGTGACTTATTCGCTTTGTCCCTATAACCTTAGAGTTTTCCTATGGAGCATATTCAACGTGCCTGCGGTACAATTTAGGTACTTGAAACCAGCCTTACCTAACCTAAAAATTACGGTACATACCAAGAATAAAGGCGTTTGACGCAATACAATGATCTCGTAAGTCCCGTTCTTATTATTTATCTTATTCCACTCTTCGTTTTTCCGTTACATTCTCTTTAAGCCTTCTTCTATTTTCCCTTTTTTCGTTTCCTCTTTCTCATTTCTCACTTTGTTTTTCTTTCCCTTTTTCTACTTTTATTTTTCTTATTGTTAGTTTACATTTCTTCATTTACGGTAACTTACTTACTTACTTACAAATGGATTTTAAGGAACCCGCAGGTTCATTGCCGCCCTTAAATAAACTCGCCATCGGTCCCTATCCTGTGCAAGATTAATCCAGTCTTTATCATCATATCCCATCTCCTTCAAATCCATTTTAATATTATCCTCCAATCTACGTCTAGAGTCGACCTGGTTGGAAAGTTGGTATAGCGCTGGCCTTCTATGCCCAAGGCTGCGGGTTCGATCCCGGGCCATGTCGATGGTATTTAAGTGTGCTTAAATGCGACAGGCTCATGTCAGTAGATTTACTGGCATGTAAAAGAACTCCTGCGGGACAAAATTCCGGCACATCCGGCGACGCTGATATAACCTCTGCAGTTGCGATCGTCGTTAAATAAAACATAACGTTTAACATTCTACGTCTAGGTCTCCCCAAAGGTCTTTTTCCCTCTGGTCTCCCAATTAACACTCTATATGCATTTCTGGATTCGCCCATACGTGCTATATGCCCTGCCTCAATTACGGTACCTAATTATTTCTTCTTTTAAAATGCAGTTTATTATGTATTTTCTCATGTTTTCTGTTTGCCCTTGCCGTTCTTTCTTTTCATCGTTATATCTTCTCTTTTTCATGCTTACTGGTCATAGAGTAGTTTTGTGCCGATCAAGACCTGCTAGTCGATTTCAATTTCGTGTACATCATTTCTTTATGTAGCTTACTTGTATCTAAGGATATCATAAATATTATTCACTTTTTCTAACTCTGAATTTCCACTTCCATTAATTTTACTTTTGGTTAGATTGATTTATATTAGTATAAAATGTATAGTGTTATTTTTTAAAATACTTCAATACTGTAGTTTAACGAATATGTTCCAACTTCGTAACGGCGAAGATCGGAGTGAGACAAATCGTCAACAGGCTTGGAGCTCACATATTCAGTTTTATCAGTCTTAAATTCCCTTGCAAGCACGCGTATTCGCATACTTTTTAAATCAGTGGTACTCAATAGAAATTACAGTAGGGGAAACCCGGGCAAAGCGGATAAGCTAAGAACAAACAATGTCACAGGCTATATTTTGGTGCTCCCAAAATAAAATCTTCATGACTTTGCTTTGACACATGTTGTCCACATATATAAAAAAACAGAAATTCGTGTCTCGTACCTACGGACAGTGATATGATTTGAGAAAGAAAATATAGTTAATTATTCGCTTTTCCCGGGTACACGGACAAAGGGAATAATTAACTCGGGCAAAGTGAATACCCCTATAACATTTTCACATTTACTTTTTATTCACTGATAATAAAATTAAATCAACACATAAACACGATGTTAATGAGTTATATTAGACGACAGGATATGTTATTTATAGCCCATTACAGCACGTTAGATTAGTACAAAATACAAATTTGAACAAGTCGACGTTTCACTAGCACTGAAGACTTGCATTTCTTCTGCTTTTGATCCTGCCCATAAGTTACT
This sequence comes from Periplaneta americana, assembly GCF_040183065.1. Taxonomy (NCBI): domain Eukaryota; kingdom Metazoa; phylum Arthropoda; class Insecta; order Blattodea; family Blattidae; genus Periplaneta; species Periplaneta americana. Next base: position 136,518,579 of record NC_091131.1, read on the forward strand.
TCTCTTTTAACGTTTTTAATCGGTATAGATGTAAGAACTTCAGAACGCTGACATTTTCTTCGTTGAACTCGTATTTTTCGAGCATCCACTTCTGGCACTGATCTAAATCAAAAGAACTGACTTGGATTGTCTTGCTGACGATGTTGAAGGTTTTGGTGTAAACAAAACTGAAAATCTGAGTGTAATTGATGTGTTGGATATTCCTTCAATCTCTGAAGATAACGACATCACAGAGGTGGTTGATTCTGAGTGAGCATTAACTGTTTCTTCAGCCGCTGAAGAAGCTGGCACCGGAGAATTTGTTAAATCTGAGCCAGCTGTCGTTTCGCTGATTTCTATCTCAAGTGGGCGATATGTAAGTTGATCTGGAGCAAAATCTTCATCAACAAACACGTTATGGTTGTATGGCCAGATAGCAGAACCATTGATTGAAAGATTTTATTTCTTCAAATGTTTTCTTCATGGCTTCTTCAGACCAATTGGCTTGTTCCGTCTTCCTCTTGAAAAATTAAACCATCTGAAAACACATTACGACCTTTTTAAGTAAAAATTAAGATCAGTGTTACTGATTTACAATTTAATTAGTGTGACTTAATGCTTCCACTATGTAAAATGATCTAACACGCTTTATTACAATAGACAAATACATACAAAAATACAGCTAACACTTATATAATCAAATAAAAGTGGCAGGGCAAAGCGGATAAGTTATCCACTTTGTCCTATACACTTTGCCCGCAGACGCCATTTCGCTTTTCATTTAAGGTTATACAAACATAAACGTCAATAATCTTCTTCGTAAGTACTACACTTTAGAAGTAATCGTATCGCCTATATATTTATATAACATAACAAAAGGTTTCTGCAGTATTGTGTGTTGTACATTCGTTTCTCTTACCTTGAAATATTTTAAGAAAACAGTCAATTTTCTTCAAACACACGCTGACTTCTTCTCTCACTAGCTACAGTAGAATGACGACAAGTCAGTTCCAGCAGCAAAATCTGGTTGGGATTCTTCCCCATCATAGCAGAAAGCGCTACCTGTTGGCTTTTCTAAGAAATATGCATTATTCTTTTTGCCCGGGTCTCCCCTAGATGAGAGTCAAAAATGAGAAATAGTAATTTGCCGAGAGCTACGAGTATAATACATTTCACAGTACGGTATTGAAGCTTAACCAAATGCGCCGGTTTATTATTATTATTATTATTATTATTATTATTATTATTATTATTATTATTATTATTATTTAAATGTAAACCAACTAAGCCTAACACATATGATTAGTGTTTTTGAAATTTAAGAATCGAGTCTGCTTCTCTTCTGGCAAAATTATATCAATAAGTGCAAGTTGATTTGTTATATTATTTTACTTTCAATCTGTTTTGAATTTGGAAATTTAGAGAATAAAGTGTTACATATAACTAGAAGGCACTCCTTAACAATCTGCGATCTGTAAATGGCTTAATTTCTGCTACCTCATACTATGCATTTTTTTTTTTTTTTTGTCAATTCGTATTTTTGTGCAGTGCTGTTCCAATACTACGGACATTTTTAACATTTTCCGTTTTTCTATTCTTCATTGAGAATGGTTCGAATACCCGTTATCAAGAATTGAAAGCACATACGAATGTCTATTAATATGAAAACGTTTATAACCCACTATTATATGAAAACATAATAATCACACGTGGCATGACACTGTCTTTTTAAATAAAAAAAATGATGTCGTTGAACACCTTCACTGGCAGTAATGATGCAAGATAACCGATGTTTTCTCCAGTTGCAAATTATTACAGAAATTAAAATAAATAATTCTCAGAATAATAATAGTAATATAATATTACTTCAAAAGCTGCAATAAATGTCTTCGAGAGCCATTACTTCAAAAGCTGCAATAAATGTCTTCGAGAGCTATTACTTTAAAAGCTGCAATAAATGTCTTCGAGAGCCGCATGCGATTCGCGGGCAGCGTGATGACTACCACTGTTTTAATTAATGTTTCTCCTACCAATCCCCCATTGACATTGACATTGACATTGGCCAGTAGCAGTGAATTATCAGCAAGTCTTGGTTTCCCATTATTTCAATTATATCATCATATTTAGCTCACAATTTTTTAAACAATTTTTCTTTCCGTGTTATAGGCCATTATACTAAAAATTATAAACTTTTGGTTTGTTCACTTTTCCTTAATTTTGTCTTCAACATTACTTACTTTTACTTTACATATAAATATTTCAAATAGAAGGTAATCAGTGGCGGTTCGTGCTTAAAATGACAAGGACTTTTATGATATTAATTCTTACGTTATCATTCTGTCTTTTAATATTCTACCTGGAAGCTGAGCTAAGCTGTTGCCTAATTTCTGTTCTTCGAAGGACTGATAAATCTAGGCAAGCATTCTTAAGAGAAATAGATTCCTCATGCTTTTTAATTTTCTGTGTCAAATGACTTAAATCTGACATACCAGTGCATGTCCAGCTCGTATCTTTACCCTTAGCAAATAGCAGGCACGAGAAACAAAATAATTTATTAGTAGATTCACAACCGCAAATCCATCTGTTTCTTTCATATATATGTTTTTTTTACATTGAAATCCCTAAAAAAAAGTCTTACCTCGGCTTGTTTGTGCTTGCTTTATATCGAGTGGACATAACGGCCTTCCAAGCTTCTTTATTTTACACTTATCTTCCAAGATTAAAACTGAAAAATTTATTTGCAATATATATTGAACACTATGCATTTTCTTTGGAAACGAACACTGGTTACACTCACAGATGAATACATTAAGACTAAAACACCAAGAAGTACTAAATGGACATTAAAAGGATTGTAAGAAACCATTAATAAATACAACAATCAGTAACACACATACACATGCTAAAAGCGTCATCTCAGCTACAGATTGGAGCTAACTTCCGGTTTGCATCACGAAGTCTTTCGCGTGTCGGCTGTCTCATAATCACGTGACTACAGTTACTCTGATCCAAACACAAGCGCAACAACACGTTTGCCATGCAGCATTTCCCCTAACCCTCGCCCCGCACGCAAGTCCAGAAGCTCGCTCGTAGAAGCTCATAGGAGATATTGAACTTCGGAAGCTTGCAATCATGTAGGTATTCGATCTCTGCGGTTCAAAGGTTTCCATACGACAAAAATGCATCAGAGCCGCAAGTAAATTTATTAAAGGTGTGAAAGAAACAAAGAATGATAGTGTAAATTTTAACCAAATTTATTTAAACAATTAAATTGTTTTTTCAGGGGGTTCCCTGAACCATTGAACACTTAGGGCGTACCGCCACTGAGAGTAATTATTAGCTAACCAAGAATTATTAAGATTTTCTTATGCAAATAAGATGTGGAGCACATTGAAAGTGTGGGGCTGCCACTTGTCCACTTGCATGCCAAAGGATCAATTAAAATCCTTCATAATTTTTTAAAACAAGTGGTTCGTTTCAGTAAACTAATTAATATGTGTTATATATTTCAGAGATATTCTTAATTTTTTTTCACTGACGAACAGTATACTGCACGATTTGCATATATACAGGCTGTTTCAAAAATACTGGGCATAATTTCAGGTATGTATTTCCCACATGTAGACAATCAAAATAGTTCATTACAACATATGTCCGGAAATGCTTTATTTCCGAGTTATGACCTTCACAACATTGAAATTCACCGGAACGTTTTTCTTTCCGCAGGTCGTTGCCGTCAAAGGAGACATTAAGAGGACACTCTGCCAATTCATTCCGAGGCGAAGGTTACATTCAGTGTTGTGTAGGCGTTAGACTGTGCGACATGTATTCAAATCAAGAGCTGGCAGAGATACACTTCATGTACGGTAAGGCGGACGGCAATGCTGCGCTGGCTCGTCGTTTGTTCCAGGAGAGGTACCCACAGCGACAATGTCCAGATCGGAAGACATTTGTACGTTTCCATTACCGTCTGTGCGAGTATTGAAAATTTAACTCTCCTGGTTTGGGAAGAGGACGACCAAGATCTACAACTCCAGAAGTACAGGAGGAGATTCTGGAGGCTGTGAACATGACTCCTTCTATCAGCACACGAAGGGTAGCGTTGCAAGTCAATGTTCCTCATACGACTGTCTGGAGACTGTTGAAAGAGTATCAATTGTATCCTTATCATTTGCAACCTATACAGGCCCTGTCACCAGCAGATTACCCTGCACGAGTTAGGTTCTGTCAGTGGTTCTTGCAGCAGTGTGGTGTAAATCTGAACTTTCCTGCCTTAGTATAATTTACAGATGAAGCACAGTTTACACGAGATGGCATAACAAATTTCCACAATCAGCATGTATGGGAGTATGAAAACCCACGTGCAACTGTTCCATCTCATCACCAGGTGCGGTTCTCCCTCAACATGTGGGCCGGTATCATTGGTGATCGATTAGTTAGATCCCATGTACTTGTAAACAGACTTACGGGGCAGGCGTACACAAACTTCCTGGAAAAACCATACCTCATGTTTTAGAAGACACTCCACTGATCAATCGTCAACACATTCACTTCTTGCATGATTGCGCTCCTGCACACTTTAGTTGTACGGCTCGCCGGTACTAGGATCGAAGGTTTCCTGATCGATGGATAGGTAGAGGTGGCCCAATTGCTTGGCCTCCACGCTCACCTGATCTGATTTCTACTTGTGGGGCCATTTAAAATCATTGGTTTATTTGTCTCCGGTGCCTGATTTGGAATCCCTTCGGAATCGAATTGTGGTATGTTCTGAGGACATACGCAATACTCCTGGAGTTTGGGATCGTGTTCGCAGGTCAATGAGACATCGATGTGAGGTCTGTATTCAAGCAGGAGGTGGACATTTTGAATATCTTCTGTAATGACAACGACCTGCGGAAAGAAAAACGTTCTGGTGAATTTCAATGTTGTGAAGGCCATAACTCGGAAATGAAGCATTTCCGGACACATGTTGTAATGAACTATTTTGATTGTCTACATGTGGGAAATACATACCTGAAATTATGCCCCGTATTTTTTAAACACCCTGTATATATATATATATATATATATATATATATATATATATATATATATAATCTGCATTCATTCCCGTAACACATGTATCTAGATTTTTATATTTATTATTTTTCAAGTTACAGTCAATGTTATACTATTATAGTAACAATATTAATAGCATTTTATTCATGCCTAAAATACGATTGATTAATTAGTCTGCATAAAACTTTGCGTATCCAGTAAATGTAATTAGTTTAAATGAAATCTCTGCAGCGTTGATAATTCTATGTAAACTAAATGACTGGAAACGAAATACCAAACGTTTCTTGACAGCAGTTTGTTAGGTGGTAATAAAATAGAGAATCTTATCTACGTGTCTGCTGCTCCAATAATTATTTAGGACAGGATTTTATTAGAACCTTTCCACTCCGTGCCAAGAGGGAGTTGAATCAAGTGCACTGCACCTCCTTTACAAGCTTCAGATCCATCTCGTGCGAACCAGATCGACAGGCAAGTAAACTGCCACAGGACCTTGTGTTAGTTTCCATATTTCGTGAGCTTGCAGTCCTAACATACTCGCTTCTGTACAACATACAAGGTTAAAACGCAAAACCACACACTCCAGGGGTTCTCAAAACAACTAAACGAAGCAAACAGTTGCAAGATATCAAAGGTAAATACCCAATTTAAGAATATAAACGTAGTAACGGTTAGCGCGTCTGACCGCGAAACCAGGTGGCCCGGGTTCGAATCCCAGTTGGGGCAAGTTACCTTGTTAGGGTTTTTTTCCGTGGCTTACCCTCAACCCCATATGAGCAAATGTTAGGTAAATATCGGTGCTGGACCCCGGACTCATTTCACCGGCATTATCACCTTCATTACATTCAGATGATAAATAACCTGAGATGTTGATACAGCGTCGTAAAATAACCCACTAAAAATGGTAAGTTATATTATTCTGAACCCACCGTATTTCAGTCAGTCAGTTTAAATCTTCTCACTAAATCGGAACTCAGATCAATTCCCAGCAGAACTTGCGAGATTTGCCTAAATGAAACAAGTAAGGTTTCTTCAGCACTTGTTTTCCCTATTATACACACTATATCAAACACAAAATAATATCGTATCATACAATACTCCAATATACCGGGTGGACCGTAAGTAATGTCATTGATTTTAGGGGGTTATTCTTTGAGATATTTCAAACATAAAACTTAATATTATTGTGCTCGATTTTACTTCCTTTTCGAGATAAATTTTTTTTATATAAACAATCTCATAGCATGTTTTGGGAAAGTCACCGATTTAATTCCCAATATGACCAATAAATTTAAGAGAGCAGTGTATTATGATAATAAATTATTGAGCGAATTTATTCTAGTTTCGTCCTTTAAATATGCAGAAATTTGATGAGAAGAAATGTAACATTGTAAAATTACTTTGCAGAACGAAAAGTTACATTTGTTCGGATCAAACACAACATACTTCATCATCACCATGTGAATCGTTAGTATAGATTTTTAGACTTATAATGTTATAATACTGAAAATTTTAACATAAGTTTAATAGTTATTGCAATGCATTTATGGTATGTTGCTTATATTTAATGTTTCCTTCGGAAAACGTATTACGTGTCTTTCTTGTGTTAAATTTTACATTACCTCGTTAACATTTTCAGCCTGCTATCGGCCATCTTCAGAACTAGTTGTTGCTGGTCTTGGCACTTTTTGTTTGTGTTTCCTGTGGGGGTCTATAGACACACAAAACATACCTAAATGGAATTTTTAACAAAACTCAATTTCAGAACACACATACTCTTTGATTCCGAATTACACTACACAAACACACCCCCAGAGCAAAAACAAACAAATGCGCCAAGACCAGCAATAACCAGTTCTGAAGATGGCCGATAGCATGCTGAAACATGTTAACGAGGTAATGTAAAATTTAACACAAGAAAGACACATAATACGTTTTCCGATAAGGTACACGTACCAAATAACGCCACCTTAACACTTCAGTCACTTTTGCTCTGGAAATAAGTTATGTACAAACACGAAAATTATGAGATAAAAACTGTAATCTTATCTTTACAAAATAGCACAATGAAAATGGATATATTATATACCGAACAAGAATTAGAACTCAAATAGGAAAACTTTATAAACTGGCGTTATTAGGAACAGGTTATCCAATTAGCGCCACCTATTTTCTAGTAACCTATACACTTAAAATTATTAATGAATTATTTTTCCTAAGCAACACAAATTGAACTAAGCAACTAAATTTGAGATTCTGTTAATAAAAGATACAAAATCACTTAATACTAATGAAAGATTCTTGATCTGAAACTGAAACACGAGATGGATTAGGAAAATATGTTTTCCAGTGACTCCTTACTTTAAAAAAAAGAGGCAATGTGATACAGTAGGTTATTAAATACAAAAGCATTTACCTTAGTTTAATATGAATGTTTTTCAATAAGTGAAACAAAAAAATTAAGTTATGTAAAATAAAAAAAATTAGGAGTTCGATAAGCAATTGAACCAATATCAACACTGCACATTCTGAACATTTGTAAGTTGAAAGCTTAGTGATTTTCCTGATGTTTTCACACTTATCATGTAAATACCTCGCACAATATGACCATAATGACATGTTCTCAACGCGATCTTCTTCACATATAAAACACATCCAACTAGTGCTTGCACTTTATTCATGGGTTGCTGCTCATGTGTTGTATTACTGGAAAGGCAATACAGTGTGATTCCGTAATTATCAGTGGCACTTGTAATGTTTGCGTCCAGATGAGATGATGTTCCATCAAATATCAACACTACCTGTCCTCCTGTCCTACCACCTTATATCGGGCGAATTGATCATGCCAATGGACAAATACAGCAGTTGTCATAGAGCCCTTGGCACTCATGACAGTCTCTGTTGCAGGTGGCATATCTGTCTCCCACTCCGGCTACAAACGCTGGCTTTTGAAGATAACCATACGTGTACAAAGAGCATTAGGGCATGTACCAATACATTTATTGTGATATTTTCTGCGTGCTCAGATGCAACCAGATGCTCTTTCTTGCACCTCTCCTAGCCAGAACAGTCTGCTGACGCCACATGGCGTTAAAGCGCTACAGAGTACTTGATAATATGACATGCCTGTTTCTCTAACATTTTCAAATTTTATAGATAGCAAATACTTTCTATACATAGAAGAATGTTTAAGGATCACGAAAATATATAGTTTAATATAATTATTATTTGTTCAACACACAAGATAAAATATTGCCTCTTACCTTGATATAAGAACAGCCATTCACTATCAACACACAACAAGAAATTGATGGAATATCATGCCACTCGTAAATGTCAGCGGACAGCTAGTAACTCATTTCATCACTAGATTGCAAGCGAATGCAGGCTACAGTAGTGCACTACCGAAAATTTGTGTCGTTAACAAAAGTTAATAGATGGCGTTAAAGGTATAATGGCGTTTTTGGCTCAGGGACCTTAGTGTTAAAAGTTGTGTAATCAAGATCTATTAATTTTTCCCGTAAAAACGTATAAATTACTAAACAGAAGATATGAAATCCTAAAACAAAATCCTTAAAAAGAGCTTGAAAAAAACCTCATTTTAGTTTTTTAAAACCTAGAAATCCGGGGTTCGACCATATCATTAAAATAATAATTATTTTCTTATAGGCCTATTTATTTCTATTTGGGCATTTAATGTCACTGTGTGCGTCCTGGCAGGCAAATAACATTATACACTACACATACGGAATGGGATGTTAGACCACATAGGACTCTACCGCAGACAACAGCGCACGTAATATTAAAAAAAAAAATACAAACATCTATGTCCGAGGTGCGTTGTGAAACAGAGATCATAATAATGTCAATTTTGACGACTTATGGGTTTCATTCAAGCATACCAGCTGTGTAGTAGTAATAATATTAGTATTTACTGGACCAATGAGGACGATTCTATTATTATTATTATTATTATTATTATTATTATTATTATTATTATTATTATTATTACTGTATATAATTAGCATAAATATATCAACATTATCACAACGTAAATTAAATAAACACATCGAATATTGTTTTTCGAAGCAGTGCGTGCAATTAAAACCAAACAGGCGATTTACTTTTAAATATTCGAGTTTTGTTCTGTCATTTGTATGTATTTTCCCTAAACCTCCGATTGGATCGGGTTGGGGAAGTTCTGAGGGGATGAAGTGAAAAATATTCTGTCGACCAGGAGGCGTGCAATAATGACGATGGCCGTGTACCGGCATCTATTCACTCCGGCTCCCTTCCTTTCTCACCGATACTTCCTGGCTCAATGCCCTAGTTAGGCCTATAAATTTTGTTGGAATAAAAAGTTTTGCCAGATTACAAGTTAAAGAGGGGGAAAATCCCATTCTCATAAAACGTTAGCTTGCCGCTTGTTTCGTTCATTTTAAAAGTACTATCTGCTCGTGATTTATGTTATTAGTATAGGGGAGCTATATTTATGTCTGGTAATATTAACTAAAATGCGTCTGACATAAAGTTAATAAACTTCTAGTACTTAAAAACACCACCTGAGCATTTTTTACAAATGACTTAGTTAATTATTCATACCCTTTCTGGTATAATTTCAAAATGCCGTGATCTCGAGATTTTTTTTAAAATTAGGCATTGAAGGAGTTTAAGTTCCTTCGTGGTTACCATTTATTAATAAAATTGAATAACATATTCAGTAACTTTTTATTTATTTACTCTGGTGGAAATAAGGCCATCAGGTCTTCTCTTCCACACCACGAGAAAAACGACTTGACCGCGGATCTTTAAGAAAAAAACTATTTTCTTATTGATAATGTATAGCTGCAAGACTCAGTATTTACACATTTCATAAACATTTATGCTTTAAAATGCCATTTGAGAGTGTCTAAAACAGCCTACTTTGACATTGTTTTTGTCTATTTCAAACTAGAGAACGAAATGTTATTTTTTCCCCATGTGTGAAGTGCTATTTAAAAAAAAAATCCAAGTCTACGTAGTAAGAGTTACAATAGTGACTCTCTCTCTCTCTCTCTCTCTCTCTCTCTCTCTCTGTGGAGGAGCGCTTCTGTTATTGACTGTTTGAATCTCGCTAACTTTACTGACAACAATGGGCGCAACCAACATTTTGGTATATTAAATACGCCAACGATTTCGGAATTCAGTATTCAAGTGTAACTGGTAACAGTTTTTCCTTTAGTTATGTTCAGTTTTCATGTCAGTGCAATGGTGACAATGTGAAAAGTACCGAATTCCAAAGGAAGCCGTATAAGGCATTGGCTTCAAGAATTTCGAACTTTTCAAGAGATGGGGAAATTATAAGAGTATTCTCGCAAGCATGTAACAAAGAGGTTAGTTGTACAGTTAGGTCCGAAAGTCTTGTCACCCCCTCCTTGTGTGTATGATGATGTGCATCCATTTTGAACATGTCATAGCAGATGTGTGACAATGGTTCATACGTTACGTTCCAGCTGTCCACACCTGTGGAGTAACGGTCAGCGCGTCTGGCCGCGAAACCAGGTGGCCCGGGTTCGAATCCCGGTCGGGGAAAGTTACCTGTTTGAGGTTTTTTCCGGGGTTTTCCCTCAACCCAATACGAGCAAATGCTGGGTAACTTTCGGTGCTGGACCCCGGACTCATTTCACCGACATTATCACCTTCATTTCATTCAGACCCTAATAACCTAGATGTTGATACAGCGTCGTAAAAAACCCAACAAAATAAAAAAAAACTTTCCAGCTTGTTTAGTGATCCAGAACATCAGTATGGGACCATCATTGTTGCGGCACAAAATGATGCGGCGCCACGTCATGTGTGAAATTTTCCGCAGCAAAGGCGGTGTGATTTCCCTGAATGCCTCCTTAACAGCTTGCGTCAAATCTTCAGTTGTCTGGTATCGATGTTTCGAGACATGCTGCTTAATTATTCCCCACAGAGAAACCACACCGTTTTTGCTGCGGAAAATTTCACACAGAACGTGGCGCAGCATCGTTTTGTGCCGCGACAATGATGGTGTCCATATTGATGTTCTGGATCACTGAACAAGCTGGAACATAAAGTATCAACCATTGTCACACATCTGCTATGACATATTCAAAATGAATTCACATCAATATACAAATAAAGGGGGCGGGAACAAGACTTTCGGACCTTACTGTACTATTTCCTATAGTTTACAGCTATATGTATAGGTCTAATGTTGGTTTCTTAGCCTTTGTCAATAAATTTGCTAATTTGTTAACATTTTATTTTTATTATCTGTAATGTTTTCTTATCCTATACTTTTAGAGCCTATTTTATGTTTTATAAAGCCTAAATGAAGTACTGAAAGACATTATTTTAGGCACCTAAATACATTTTTAGGACCTAAAAATCCGCGCTCTACTAAGGACTAATACATCTGCTTAGCAAGTTGAAGACACAAGTCAAACTTTCTACACGTCTGGTGAACATAGACGATGATAGAGATGATTTTCTCTCGGTACACCCGTTTCTTACCACCATTTCTCTACTAATTCCATGGTGCAATCACTACAATGTGGCGCATTTTCAGTGACCGATCAAATATCTTAAATTAAAGAAATTGTAGTCAACAAAAAGTTATTTAATTGAATCGAATGTGTTTCTGTTGCTGTAAACATGTTTTGGGTATTATTCTCTAAAAATAAAGTAAATGAATTGTATCAATCGCTTGCGGAAGCTTTCCATCGTTCTTTCGAGAAGCTGAGGACCGATGTCAATACTCTTACGATTTTTTTTGGAGTCTATCAGAGAAAACTCTTTCTTTCAAGTAAGCCCATAAAAAGAAATCGCCACCAGCGTAGCTCGGTCGGTTAAGGCGCTTGCCTGCCGATCCGGAGTTGCGCTCGGGCGCGGGTTCGATTCCCGCTTGGGTTGATTACCTGGTTGGGTTTTTCCGAGGTTTTTCCCAACCGTAAGGCAAATTCAGGTAATCTAGGGCGAATCCTCGGCCTCATCTCGCCAAATATCATGTCGCTATCACCAAATCCATCGACGCTAAATAACCTCGTAGTTGATACAGCGTCGTTAAATAACCAAGTAAAAAAAATAAATCAGGAACGGTAAGGTCGAGAGATCGAGACGGTCAATGGCTGGGTCCGCAATTGGTCCCTACACTTTGTAAGGCACTCTTTGGCCCATTGTGCGCTCTATATACGCAATATTGTCAAAGTCTGATAGGTGACCTAAATAGTATTCGTGAATCCGATGCTGACAGGTGGACCATCCTGCCTCAGTCCCTGATAGAGCTAGGTTCCATCGCAGACGAGTAGGTTTGACGTGTCTGATCTACTTGTCCAAAATCCTCTCATGCAATTTCAACTGCAATTATGCGTTACATCACACATACTTTTATAGGCCTATACATATTTATGTTTGTTTTCCGCTAATATTATGTCCAATATTGTTATAGAGTAAATGTGCATTGAATTTAATTGAATTTAAGAGGGGGAGGGCTATAACAGCACTGCCACTGCGACCTGAAAGATTTATTGGGCATCCTCATCATAATATCCTATTAGTCCAATAGTTAGATGTTCTTAATGAACGGAATCAAACTACGGACTGAGACAGTTGATAGCTCAACAAACTTTCGAAAATGTTTTCCAAAGATGAGAGCTCTTTGATGTGCGAGTACGTTCCAGTCGCACAACAGCTGAGCTACAGACTCATCTCCCTGTGAACAACGAGTACAGGCTGGGTTGATATTATGTCTCATCCTGTACGGTTCTTCTTGAGGGTACAGTGTTCTGTAAGGAATCCGACTGCCCAGCGGAGCTGTTTCTTGCTCAGTTTTAAGAGGCCACTTTACCTGCTTTTATTTAAATATCTTATTAGCTTATTAGAGCCTTAGAATGTCTGCAGTCCTCACTTCAATTCCAGTAGTTTTTGAGTTTCTTGAGAGCCCAGTCCCTGAAACCTGCTTTACTAGTCTTAGAGATTGTCCCAGCACAGGCTACGGTCCTATGAATGGGATCTCTATTCCCTTTTTGGCAGCCTCATCTGCTCTGTCATTACCACGTATCCCTGCATATCCTGGCACCCATTTCAGTTGAACTGTGTTTGTTCAGCCAGTATTATGAGGGACTCGCGGTATTCCGATACCAGTTTTGACTTAACCAAGGGGGCTTCAAGTGCCTTAAGGGCGCTTGGCTATCTGAAAGCATAAGAATATGTATAAGATTGTAGCCCTTCCTAATACTTTCCCTGACACTAGCTAAGATAGCAAAAATCTCTGCGTTCTCATGGGGCGAGAAACGCTTGTGTCGATTACACTTCCGTAAGCCACTACCCGTGTGAACGCGGTGTAGCAAGCTTGCCTCTGACGTCAAGCAGCTCACGATTCTGTTGTGACGGGGTCAAACATTTTTTATTTTCAGTCGGGAGCCGCCTGGCTTTGGTGAAGCAAAATGTCTTGTAAGTTTGTTTTTAGATTTAGTGACAATGATACAATACGATTTTTGGAACTATATCAAATGGAACCTATTCTTTATAATCCAACATTGGATGACTACCGGGATCGAGATAAGCGGGCAGCAGCGGCTAAACGAATGTACCAGGATTTGGATCCAAGGAAGTGACAATGAAATTTAAAAACTTGAGAAGTTCTTTTTGTCAGGAGTTGAAGAAAATTTCTGACAGAGATCAGGAAAGTCTAGCGATGAGATCTACAAACCTAAAGTTGCTTGGTTCATGAAAATGAACTCTTTAATTCGACATTATATACAACAGAGGGATACTCAACCAAATTTGGTAGGTATAGGCCAAGGCCAATTCTTTTTACTGCACATATTATTATTATTATTATTATTATTATTATTATTATTATTATTATTATTATTATTATTATTATTATTATTAAATCAACAAAAACATGTTAATAGCACAACCAAGGAAAATCAATAATCTAATGCTTAAAATTTAGATTAATCAATAACTATTACAATATAATCTTAATTGATAATATCCCTTAAGCTGTAACATTAAGTATTTTAAAGATAAACGTCCAACATTTCTGCCATAATATACATCCACCAAAATTGCCAATTCTTATTGTAAATGTTCAACAATGTAAGTAATGAAATGAAGCACTTTTCCATTAATAACCTTGTTTCACCATTGTTGTGGGGATTCCATTCTTACTGTATTTAGTTTATGTTATCAATGTATTTTACTGCTGAAGTAATACTTTACATTGCCATGTTACTGCTCCTTCTTCATTGAAGTAGATGCAGTAATTGTCCCATTTTCTTTCTTCTTCACAATTTAAATGCCTGTTACGTGTTGCCTGTAAATTCTGTAATCCATTGATTGTATATTACCGCCATGAACCGGAAATAATACAGTAGTTGTCACCTTCATGATCAATCATTTCTGTAGGTATGCAGCACGGATTGGTTCTTCTCAGCTAGTTATGTAAAGTACAACATGCACAGTCTACTTTGTCCACTGTTTCTATTTTCAAGTAAATTGATTTTTCAAACACTCTGAATTTACTAACGAGTATCCCAAATGCGTTTTCGACAACTCTTCGGGCTCTCGACAATCTATAGTTGTAAATCCTCTTATTTTGGGACAAATTACGTCGGCTGTAAGGTTTTATAAGGTAAAGTTTAAGGGGAAATGCGTCGTCTCCAACAATTACAACATCGGGTTGTAAGTTAAGAGAACTTCTTTCCAAAGCGACAAATAAGGAACTATTCTGAAAAATTTCCCCCATCTGATCCTCTTCCCTTGGCTCCATCGTCAATATACTGAAAGCAGTAATCACTGTCGAGTAATACAAGTAGCACAACACTATAGTCACTTTTGAAATTTGTAGTAGTCTGAACCACTTCCAAGGGGAACCTTTATGACATGTTTTCCATCGAGGGTCCCTATGCAGCCTGTGAAGTTCCAGCGATTTCTTAAACCGTACTCAATATTTTTCCAGTCTTCTTCTTGTGTCGGTACCTGAAACACATAATTTATTTTTCTAGGTGTCTTAAACATATAATTTATTTTTCCAGGTGTCTTAAAAGAACGTTCGAAGTAGTGATAGGAATCCTGATATTGAAACTAATGTTCAGTATGAGAGTGAGGAAATTTCTATTCAGGATGATAGTACACAAGAACTTTTGACGCCGCCTTCAATCGGAGAAAAAGAAATTTGGCTACGAATGATGTAGTACCAGAAAATGCACGTCCAAGAAAAGAAACAAAGTAGAAGCATGTCTGAGGATGTTAGTTTCATGCAAAACGACCTGGATAAACTGCAAACCATATCCACAACAGCTGCACAAATAGCAGGGAGGAAGGAGGATAGCTCCGACTATTTCTGAAAGTATATAGCTTCATTACTGCGTACAATTGAAAAAAACAGAGATGCTGTTGTTTTGCAACAAGAAATTATAAGTTTAATTATCAACAGAATTTGTGGACTATCTCCTCAAAATAACCCATCCAGGCCAAGTACAGCCTGCAGTGATGGAGAGGATTCTGAAAACATCTATCTCTTTCTTACGATGACAAGGGATATTTCTGGTTAAATTTGTAATAGGCCTAACTCTTTAGTTTTGATCACTAAGACGTAATGTTTCAACAGTAAATATGTAATACTTTTTTTACTATTTTATAACATTCACCTGTACTAACGTTCTATAATATATTAAAGATAAAGTAAGAATATTTTTAAGTTTGATTATTATAATACGAGGGTGGACCCAAAAATAACCGGAACCGAACTGTTGCGTGCGCATGCTTCGTAGTTACAGGCAGTGCTGTTAGGTGGTGTTAGTTTGGTGTCTCCCGCGACCGTCATTGAGCTGGCGTCAGTCGTAGTTAAGTGGTTTGTTTGAGGTGCGTTCCTGTTTCAACCGTTTGGCGATTAGTGAGAAGGCCGACAACAAGGAACAAAGAGAGTGTGTGAAATTTTGTTTTCTGTTAGGTAAAACTGTAGCCGAGAATGTTGGGATGCTTCGGCAAGCTTTTAATGATGATGCTTTGGGGAAATCACAAGTCTAAAAATGGTTTTCCCATTTCAAATCTGGCAACATGTCAACTGAAGACATGCCACGCCCCGGGCGTCCTTCGACAGGAATAAATGACGAAAACAGTGCCAAAATCAAACGTGCAATTGATGAAGATCGTCGAAACACCATTGACGAAGTTTCTGAGCAAACGAACCTGTCATGGAGCACGGTCCAGCGAATTTTAACCGAAATTTGCACATGAGACGGGTGTATTCAAAATTTGTTCCTCGCTTGCTCACAGATGACCAAAGAGAAAAACGCGGGAGAGTTTGCCGCGACTTGATGAGTGAAGTGCAGAACGATCCAAATTTGCTTAAAAGAATTGTGACTGGGGATGAGTCTCGGAGCTATGGGTACGATCCAGAATCAAAGCAAGCATCGAGCCGGTGGAAAACTCCAAATTCACCACTACCCAAGAAAGCACGTCAAGTGCGATCCAATGTGAAAACAATGTTGATTTGTTTTTTTTTTATGTGAATGGCATTGTCCACAAAGAGTTCGTTCCGCCAGGACAAGCAGTGAATCAACATTTAAATTTGGGTGCGTTACGAAGATTACGAGAGAGTGTGCGACGAAAACGGCCCAAAATGTGGAGAAATGGGAACTGGTTGCTTCACCACGACAATGCTCCAGCCCTTACAGCTCTATTTCCGACAGTTTTTGACAAACAACATGGTGTTTGTGCCTCAACCATCCTACTCACCCGATTTGGCTCCGTCGGATTTTTTTTTTTTTTTTGTTTCCACGGATGAAGAAATGTCTGAAAGGAAAGCGATTCAGCGATGTGGATGACGTAAAAGAAAACACGCTAACGACTTTGAACAGTATCCTGCCTCAATAGTTCCAGCACTGTTTTCAGCAGTGGCAAAAGCGTTGGGACAAGTGCATTAATGCACATGGACAATATTTTGAAGGGAACTAACGTACTATGAATGTAGAGTTCAATAAAGATGCAAAAGAAAAAGAAACATTCCGGTTATTTTTGTGTCCTCCTCGTATTTTAGCATTAAAAACTGTCATGTTTACTTACCTGGATAAACTCTTTCAGGGAGCAGTAGATGGCATGACAGGTGTACGGGATGAATTTGCTTATCGTGTTTTCAGGAACACGGAAAAAGAATTCTAATGTTTTAAACGAATCACCTGTTGCTAAATAGCGCAAGGTTATTTCTAATTTGTTCTGGCAGTTATTGCTTGTCTCATATTTGTGTCACATTTTGTTATTAGAGGTCGAACTCGCTCTAACAAATCTTCAAACTGCACCTCTGTCGTTCTTAACAAATTTTTGAAATCCTCAGGATGATTTGTAAGTTCTCATTCAATAAATGTGGAAGCTCCCAAAGCTTTCCGTTGTAATATCCATTGCCTAACCCACTATCTTTTTCTATGTTTTCTTTGTTCCAAGATATGAACGATTTCATTAGCTGAAATTAAACACATAACCACACATCCTTCAGCAACTAACCCGTCCATGGCCACTTTTAGACTGACAATTTCGTTCCTTCCGTGTGAACGGACCACGCTTTTCAGCAAGCAGAAATCGGTGTGGAGCAACCATAAAAGACTGTGGCATATTGACCAAGCTAAAAGAAAGCTTGGTGCCATTTAAATAATCCAGCACTAGTTCCTAACTTAGTTTTGGATCCATCAATGTACCAGACTGGACCATTATTGTTCTCAGGTTTAACCTGACTTTCCCATCCACTGCGCTCAGGGTAAGTGACAGTGAATTTGTTGTCAAACGAAACCCTTGGTTTCAAGATGTAGGTTCTCATATTGAGAATCCGATAAACATCACTGTCCCAAGGAAGTCTGAGACGACCCAAGTATTCAATAACGAACACCGTTGTCTGGCGACAGATTCTGTGGAATGTCATGAGGGCCCCAGGCTCAACCCAGATGTGTAATGGGATGTGTCCTATCAGAATTTGCACTTCGGAATGGGGGTTCTTGTAAATGATCCCGTTATTGCTATGCAGAATACCCTTTGCAATTTGTTAATTTCAGTCCTGCAGTTCCTTAAGTGGAGAATAAGAGAGTAAAGGTCTTACCATATTGATGTATATCCAATACATAATCCTAGATTTTAGACCCCAAGTCTTACCGTGTATTCTTTTGCAGATCCAAAAAAAAAAACCCTGTAGGAGTTGGCAAAGCAGTAATGTAGGTGCTTTTTCCAAAGTTAGTCTCTTGTCCACAATGAGTCCTAGATACTTAACTTGTGAAGAGCAGAGTATCCTCTCACCAAAAAGAGTAGGTTCCTTCAAGTTCTCTATAGACCTCATTCTAGTGAAAGGTACCACTGCCGTTTCGTTGGGATTAACAAAAAGTCTGCTTCTGTTGCACCAGGCTTCAATCTTTTTCAGTGCAACTTGAAGCACTTCGAGGACTGTATTAGGAAATTTCCCTTTAACAATTACAGCAATATCATCTGCAAATCCGATAGTAGTTGAGTTTTCGCAACAAGGCATTCACAACCAGGTTACAAAGTAGGGGCGAAAGAACGCCACCTTGAGGACAGCCCCTGGTCGTAGTCACCTTTAGCATTTCCTCAAATAGACCCATAGTAATTTACCTATTTTCTGGCATAAAATGTATTCTTCTAAAGATAAGTGTAGGGACGTTATGCTCTTGGAGGGCTTTTGACACCACTTCGCATGAAGTTTTATAAAATGCTCCTTCTATATCTATAAATGCTCCAATGGCAATTTCCTTCAAGGCCAGCGCCTTCTCGATAGATGAAACAACATGATGAAGTGCTGCTTCTATGGATTTACCTGGTAGATAGGAAAATTAGTAGTTGTGTAAAGGAAAATCCTTCAATACTTTGTCCCTAATGTGCCTATCCACTAATCTCTCCAATGCTTTAAGAAGAAATGAAGAGGGGCTTATTGGATGATATGCCTTGGCCTCGGCGTAGCTAAGTCGCCCAGGTTTGGGTATAAATGTCACTTTGGTCTGTCTCCAAGGCAATGGAACATAACCAGAGGCTAGGCAGTCCCTATAGATTATGCAAAGTAAAGACTGCAGTGAGTATATTCCCTCTTGCAACAAAGCAGGCATGATCGAATAAGGACCTGCAGATTTATATGGTTCAAAAGAATTAATGACCCATCTTACTTTAATAATAGCGATCACATCCCTGACCAGGTTCCAATCCTCTGTGCTCGAACATAAACGCAATAGATTTGGTGACTCCAGATCAGAGATCGTTAATGACACTTATTTTACTACTCCAGTGCCATACATCCCTCGGCACGATGCGTTTACATCTTGGCTTGAGTAGACCAGAACCCATATATGGTAGTTATGCTCCAGCTGGGAGACTCGCGGAGGTCCTCCAACTGGGAGTTCCTGTGGGTTGGATTTTGGATGGTAAGCCGCTTCTTTCTCTGGTACCTCCACCGTGACCTCTCTGCCAGTACAGCTCCCGGTTTCATTGGTTATACACAAGCCCTCCCCCCCACCACCTTCAAGATCATGCGGCTTGTAGAGCGAGAGTAAATGTGTATACATTTAATACCTAATACATATTAATTATATGTTTGTGAGTCACGTGAAGTTTATGGAGCAAACAGTTCATATTTATTTTATGTCTAGGAGTTGGTCTAATGTACAGTATATCATGCTATTTGTTACGGAAATTATATGTACTTTATTCGTATCGGGTATTAAATGTTATGATAGTATGTATCTATTTTCTCATGTTTGATTATGAAATAAAGGATGTAAGGGCATGGTCTGGACAACCTATACATTGTTGGTCTTACTAATAAAAACTCTATATACAGACGTTTAACTGTCTTATACTTATACAATGAGTAGCTCGTTTATAAGTCGTGTGTAAATTCCTTACTAATAATCACTACATACGTCGTATTTAACAGTATAACTGTTACACAGCTACGTCATAGTTTCGTCATTACTTCGTTACGAAAGGTAATAGAATATTTGAGGTTCTCTACTGGATCCGGTAGAGCGCTCTAGTGTGGCGTGTTAAATATCGATAGTACAACTGGCTCTAATCGATTACCACACTACATTTTGGTCAAAGAGTACAAGCTACAGCAATATTATTCTAATAATTCTATGATCTTTGGTTTGTTCTTCTGTGGTTACAAGGTAAACATCATCATAAAATGACAGTCGATACGAACAGCTGTTAAAGGGGCGGCCATTTTTTCCCTATATACAACGCTTAAATAAGGGGTTTCATGTATATAACTACTGCAAAGCAATTCCCATTGTATAGTTACAGCCTGTTTATACGTCCATAGCTTATTCACGGTTTATTAGTAACGTTTTCTGTCTCAACTCTGCATAAGTCTCGTGTTAAAACTATACACGGTTTATTAGTATGACTGTCTATGTGCACAGTAATCGGGACGGAAGTGAAGGCACAATTTTAACTACAGTTATGCGTTACTTCTGAAAAAAGCTTGTACAGGCCTATATATTTATATTTATCTTCTTCAATAACATTATGTCAAAATGTTATATAGTAAGTGTATTTATATTTAATAAGCAATACAAACTAAATATTGATGAATAGTTTGTGATTGTTGTGTTTAACTCTTGGAATGTTGAAACTATACTTGTTTCGTAAAGTGTAGACCAGTTTTGGATCAAAAGAATAAAAGAATATCTCGAGCTTGTAAGAGAAGCTCTTAAAATTTTTGTAACATTTGCAAACTCTATTTATGCAAAATAAGTTTCTACAGTAGTCTATGATTGCCAGCAAAACAAAAGCGAGATGTTCCCTTGAAATTGCAAATGATATCAGTGTGTGTAGGATATGGAATATAGAATCCAGATTTCAGAAGTACATTCTGAAAAACAAGCATATTTATCGCATTAAGTTTTTTCCTTTATAACTACTGAAACAATTTATTTATATGTTCAATACTTTATGTTTCTAAATACAACATAAATTTATGTTAATAAGACTTATTTATTTTGTTTTGTAAATCAACTCTTCACACGACCTCCTAGGGGTTGCGACCCACAATTTGTGAACCACTGCTCTATAATACTGTAACATTGTAGTCAAATAACTAATTTCCTTTTCATAAAACACATATCGTTAAGCATTGCTAGCGTTGTGTAAGAAAGGATCGTAACATTTTATTAACATTATCTTCGCTGCAGCCCGGTCGAGCTCGTTTCCCGCGTTAATACAGTCACATATTCATTCACCACTTTATAGCCAACATTTATGCTCCAATGTAGTGTAGTATAACACCTGATATCACTGCCCGTAACCTGTTTCTACCTAACAAATCTTCCTTGTTGACAGTGTTGAATGCGCTGTGCTGGGGCATGACCCCTTGTACTGCATATTGACGTAGACAAGAATCAATAAAGTGAATTTAACTATAAAAATATACTCTGTTTCCCTTTATTTTTGGAATTCGCATGCAGTGGTATTGCCAGGCAAGTGACGGAATCTTCAACACAGATCAATACTGGAACAATTGCACCAAGTTGACTTCTGTGTCATTACAGCAAAACAAGCTTCCTGTCTCACTTCTTTCGCACTGTCTGTTCTTGCGCATTCATTCATCTTCCCTCCCCTTTCCCCACTTCCTCGTGACCTTAACCCACTTAAAAAGCTGCATATATTTGCATGAACTTCTACTTAAGTTGACTTCGTGATTAGGGAGACATTGTCGAGGACCTTCAAGAGTTCGCTTCCTTGGCCCATTCCTCCATATTCTTCAGGGGGTTATGAACCGAAAACAGATATTCAATAAAAGTGTGAACAGAAAAATTTCTTCTACAGTTAATAATGAAAGAACACGATTGAATTAGAGAGTGAAACACAACTAAATACTTGGGGGGGGGGGGGGAGAGGGAAGAATTTACATGAAAGAAATTAGATTCTGTGAGAAAGAAGGGTCATACTTCTACATGTAATAAGATAATTAACACACAGAGTAAAAACATGACATATTAAATATGGAGAACGTCGGCTCTGTTATACAAGGTTTTTTACAATTAAACGTTAATACAAAATTCAGGCGTAACAAGAGGACAATGAAACAAGGAAAAATGTCCTAATAGACATAGGCCAGGAAAACATTCGTTTCCGAGATATTTCACCACTATGGCCACCAACCGAATACCTGGTACAATTGCAACCTCATCTCTTACCTAACAGACTTAATGGTCGTGCATTCCTTCATTTTTTCAGTATAAGCTATGAGACCTTTTGGATCATGGTTGGCCAACTTAATACCTTTGGGGACCAACTTTAATTTAGGTAACTTCATCAGGAGCCAGATCACGCTTTATGTTTAGTTTGATCCATGCGGAAAGAAAACTATAAGTTATAATCTTAAAATGCATATATATTGGGCAAACAAAACGGAATTTTAAAACAAGATACAAAGAGCACATCTCCGATTTTAAACACAACAGAACAAAATCTAAATATGCATTCCATCTCATTCAATATGGACATGAACTTGGATCAATAAGTGATACCCTAACAATAATCAAAACATATAAAGATAATACACAAATAAACACGGCAGAAGAATATTATATTTCGAAATATTATAAAAAAGATAAATAATTGATTAATGAAAATTTACCCAATTTACAAAACACACTATACAGCATGTGATGCGGTGTATTCATGCGCGCACTATTTGCTTCTTACGTAAACTATGTCAAACACAGGTACACAGTCTCCACTTAGCCAGTACACGACCAACATCCACAGAAAACACTTCCACAACTAGTGAGTATTGTTCAATGTATGTAGTTAATATAATTAAATATTTCCGACTTGCTCTAGCAAAGTTAGAATTTATTACCGACATTTACATTTTATTTAGTGTACTTCGTAGCCATCCCATTTTTTCAACATTAATTGAAACCGGACTTTCAATCAAATTTATATAACAAATTGCACCATTTGTTTTAAATAAACTAATATTAATTTTCAACACTTAATTTCTTTCAGCGATTTCAGACTTTCGATTCACACCATGTTAAATAAACTTCTACAACATCACTACTACATTGAATAATTATCCGTAAGTTTCATTTAATACATTACAATTATTAAAATCAAATCCATCAGTTTCAAAATTAGATTAACTACCTACGACTTTGATTATTTTTCAGTGTAACATGAACAACAACAGAACATAAGCCCATCATCTGATTAATTATAAACAGTTTAAACCCAACATATTGGCATAAACAATAACACCAAGATCTACAAAATATAGGCAGTTATAACAGGCCAGAGTTTTATACTATGATATGGAAAAGTGAATACCTTGTAACAAAATATTGTAATTTGCAAATCCTCACATGCATAGTAAAGCATTAAATAGAGTTAGCTCATCATTTTTATATTTTATCTTACTTTTAGCCTCATATCATTACATCGTTCATATTATCGTTCACATGTGATGATTTGCAAAGAATATACCCATGATAATATAAGTATATTTTAATTGTTGACAGTTGGGGTATCCACAATTCAACATTATAAAACTAATTCATATAATTTTTAATAGGTTTTACCTTCATATGACAGTAAACATGTATTGTATGTGAATTGTGTAGATAACATTGAGAGTATTGATATTGTAAAATGACAGAGTGTATCTGATGATGTTGACATGGTCAACGAAAACGTTCATACATCACACAATTTATTATGTAAAGGTTAACACCTAACAAAATATATAATGTAGTAAAGTCAACGACTGAAAAATTAAATTTCTAACATATTTAATAAGAAAGGTCAGATGCCTGGAAATTTGCCATTACCACAAAATAGTGGCAAAAAAATGTTCCTCTTTGACCAGAAATTAACACAAAAATAATATGAAACACAGTTTTTATGTTTATTGTTGTTTAGTCAACTCCGAAAATAGGTTTAACCTCACAAGTAATACCAACAAGGAACCACTTATGAGGCAACTGTGTTGCCTTAAATAACTACAAACCTTACAAACCTAAACCCTTGTACCCACGTTGTTTAATGGAAACACTGTGGTTTCTGAATATGGAAACCAATGGTTTAAAATCAACTTGTGATATTACTATGATGTACCGAAGTACATATGGAGTTTCAGTGCAGTAATTGTGAGATTTTCACTCAAAGAATATGTGATAACAGGGCGAATATCAGGTAATCTATGGCGAATCCTGGGCCTCATCTCGCCAAATAAAATTTCGCTATCACCAATGCCTTCAACGCTAAATAACATACAGTGGACTAAGCTGTTGATAAAAGCGTCGTAAAATAACCCATTAAAAAAAAAACATACAGTGGAAGCCACGGGCGTAGCTTAGTCGGCTAAGGTGCTTGTCTACAGATTCGGAGTTACACTCTGGCGTGGATTCGATTCCCGTTTGGGCTGATTACCTGGCTGGCTTTTTTTTTTTCGAGGTTTTCCCCAACCGTAAGGCGAATATCAGGTAATCTGTGGCGAATTCTCGGCCTCATCTCCCCAATACCAACTCTCTGTTATCAGTTCCATCGACGCTAAATAACCTAGCAGTTGATACTTTTGTTTTAGTTTCATCAGTTCATCGCTCTTAGAGTAGAGCTGGAGGGGGCTCACCAACACTATGGTCCCCAGGTTTCAATCCACTCGACTTTTTTGTTTCGGGATATTTTAAATATTTTGTTTATTCCAGCCAGGGTTTAGAAAAACTAGTAGACCTGTTCTACACAATTGTGTACATGCCGTAACAAATTATTTTCATAGAAGTTAATTAATGTACTTGAAGACGCTGTGTTGCTGTGCTTTAATTCACTGAGGAAAAAAAAGATTTTTTGACTCAGAAATAAAAATATGTGATTGTGATAATATTTTTTCTCCTGAGTTCAATATGAACATATGCAGCTGAAGAGAAAACGGAGAAGAAGAGACATAGAAAATAGAATTAGAGGCAGTGTAGAAAGCGAAAAATTATTTAAATAGTATGTTTCATTACACATATGGTTTGGAACATTTTTTTTAACTTTGTTATTTACCGACAATGGGTTTGGTGATAGCGAGATATTTGGTGAGATGAAGCCGAGGATTGATCATAGATTATCTGACATTTGCCTTACGGTTGCAGAAAATTTCGGAAAAAAAACGCAATCAGTTTATCAGCCCGAGCGCAACTCCGGATCGACAGGCAAGCGCCTTAGCAGACTGAGCCACGCCGGTGGCCAGCATTGTTGTTAACTTTCACACAATATCAAGTACATTGTTCAATGTTAAATTTTTCAAGGAAATTTCAATACTCCAAAATTTTGTTATTGCAATAAAATTGAAATAGTTATTACTATCAGTACAATAGTTTCTGATGCAACGTTAACTTTTATTACCTTCTGCTTCAGTTAGTCAGGGAACGTTATCTCCGAAAAGTCCTTTTTTCGCAAAAAATGAGTGATATTGTTCTGAATCACACTGAAATGTCTGTAAGAATAAATTTTCTACATAGGCTACTGTATAAATATAAAAAATTCATCTTCATAAACGAATGAGAAATCATTAAATAAACAACGGTATTCACCTTTTCCTTCCACCTGTAAAGTTGCGTTTTTGGAGTTAACGTTGTCTGATTCTAAGCCCTCGAATTATGTGTCAATTTTTTCTAAATACTGTAATTTTAGTAGTAGTTTTGAGAAAGGAGCTTAAAAGATTAATACCCCTATTATTTTGGACTACCTGTTTGTCTCCGTTTTTAAATGTTGGGATTATTATGGCTAGCTTCCAACCGTTGGGTATTTTTGCATATTAAAAAATTAACTAGATTAATTAATGTTAAATACATTCATTGTATCTCTCTTCCCTATATTTAGTCATTTCATTTGTTACACCATCGGCACCGGGTGATATAGAATTTTTAAAATCCTTAATACGAAATACGAAAAGTCTGAAATCCCATAAGGGCAACGGCCTCCTACAAAAGAGTGTAGGGTAACCTGAAGGTCTACTACACTTGGGGAGCCAGTCTAAGAGAGCTTACACTATACACTTACAAACTAGACACATAAACAAATTATACCAACTAAACACGATAAACAATACAGACTCAACACACAGGGTAAAGTCGGATGAATCGGATCAATAACCCAATCGGGTCATTTTTAGAAATTTCCTCCTTATCGCCAAATAACAAGTACAGAAGGAAGTTCTGCCATTTAGCGTCGACCATGAGAACTTCATCTACAAATTGAAAACAGCAAGGCATCGGAAGTCATGTTCGTTGTTGTGTTATTATTAGTTGAAGATTGTGCTTTTTGAAATAAGGCATGCAAATATTTTACTTTTTAAAATACTATTGCAATAATGTTCAAATAAGTGATGTAATTCGTTTTGTAATTTATTGCGCATTTGTAACACAATACATGCATGCGTTTGAAGTAAGGTTATGGCATTGCCAGCGCTCTATTGTCCTCTTGCATTAGAACCAACCCTCTAAAATGAAATGTTGCGTTTCGGGCGAATAGGGCCACTAAAAAACGGTGAAACGGGTCAAAATTTTTTGTACTCATTTTTTTCCATTTTAGTTTATGGATCGTATTATGATTACAGATGGACAGAGTACGATATGAAGAAAGCGATTAAAGATTTCCGGGAGGGTAGACGCCAGCGCCATGCAGAGGAATGATTTGGAGTTCCTCATTCCTGCCATCAGAGAAAACTCCAAAGTGGAAAAGATCTTTCAGAAAAATTGAAGAGTGGGCAAACTG
This sequence comes from Periplaneta americana, assembly GCF_040183065.1. Taxonomy (NCBI): domain Eukaryota; kingdom Metazoa; phylum Arthropoda; class Insecta; order Blattodea; family Blattidae; genus Periplaneta; species Periplaneta americana. The sequence continues at coordinate 136,545,384 of NC_091131.1, forward strand.
TATTTAATAAAGATCAGGAAAAAGAATTTGTTTCTAGAATATTGAGACTCTCTGCCTGTTGTTTTCCATTGGACTCAAACGATGTGCGTAAAGCTGCCTATGAATCCAATAATGCAAAGCATAACTTCTCTGAAGCAAAGCAAATGGCTGGTAAAGCATGGCTAATAAAATTCATGGGAAGAAACCCACATATTTCTTTGAGAAAAGCGGAAGGACTTTCTTCAGCTCGTTGCAGTAATCTTAATAAAGAAAATGTGATGGAGTATTTTTCATTGTTGAGGAAGACCAATGAAGAATTTGACTTGATGGACAAACAGCAGTTGATTTAGAATGCTGATGAATCTGGTTTCCCGCTAAACAACAAATCAACATGGAAGGTATTCGCCGAGAAAGCAAGCAGAACGGTATATGCCCAGACATGTGTAGAAAAATGAGAGCTTGTCACCATCTTAGCTTGCGCTAATGCCATAGGAAACTTCATTCCTCCTATGGTCATTTTTAAAGGTAAGAAGCATCTACCTGAATTCGGAGATGGTTTGCCGACTGGGTCTCAATGACAGAATCAAGGTGGATCAACGAAGAAAAGTTCCTGATGTGAACCAGATTCTGCAAAAGGAAACACCAACAAGGGAATCTAGAATTAACCACATCATCGTCATCACCTTGTGAATAATCAGAATCCAGCGAAGAAGAAGATAATAATACATCATGTGGACTATGCAAGATCAAATACACTGATGGTTTATCTGTTCGTCTTGGTGACTGGATTCAGTGCCAAGGAAAAGGAAGGTAATGGTATCATGAGAAATGTGTTGGGGCAGAGGGAAGGAAGAAATTTGTTGAAGATGCGTTGTTCTTAAGTGATATGTGTACTTTTCAACTGACCCTATTCAACCACTACGTTGACCCGTATCACCCAACTACAGAAAAGCGAACAGAATCATGCAGAGCTTTACTAAAGTACAGTTTAAAAGACTCTAAATAGTATTTGTGCAATCTTAACTGGTGATACGTACAAGTTAAAGTGCATAGTTTGTAACTACGTACAATAAACGACGTTGGTATGAACATGTGTCTTATAATTAAGAGATTTTTCTTTACTGGCCCGATTCATCCGACTTTACCCTAAATTATGCAAACTAAACACATAAATTATAATCTGAACACAACTGTCCACATTAAACACACGATAAAAAGAAAAAAAGAGAAAAAATTACACAAACTGAACACATACATAGTCTTAACTCACACACAAACTAAATACACAAAAACCTATACCAATTACACACATAAATTTTACAGCCTAAACACACAAACTATCTAAACTAAACGCACAAGAACAATACAATTGAACACAAAAATTATACTAACTAAATACATGAACTATACCACTATACACGGAGTCAAGCTATTCAAACTAAAACACACAAAACCATACAACTGAACACAAAAATTATACTAACTAAATACATGAACTATACCAACTATACACGGAATCAAACTAACCAAACTGATACACACAAAAATAACTATATAACAATACACAACTATACACAGTTTACATAGTGTTCGTAATTTCTTCCAGTCTTTTCCATGCCTGCCTGTCCCTCGCTGTTCTCGTCCACTGCGTTCCAGTCTCTCTCCGGAACACGTCCGACCACCTTCTCCTTGGACGTCTTCTGCTTCTTTTCCCAATGCGTCGGTCCCGCATGGTCGAGGCGTACGTCCACCTGCTGCAGTCCATCCTACTCACGTGTCCGCCCCATTTCCATTTGAGACGTAGCGCCAGACTCACTGTATCCTGCATACCGCTTCTTATTCGGATGTCTGTGTTCTTTATCCTGTCTTGCAGTCTCAGCTGTAGGACATTTCTTTCATTTACCTCTGGCACACACGAAGCAGGTTTTTCTGTTGCTCTGTCAGAGACCAAACTTGGCACCCGTACAACATTACTGGAATTACGTAGGTTTCCAGAACTTCAAATTTAAGTTTGGTGCTGATGTTTTGGTTTTGCAGCATGAATTTCAAGCTCCAAAATTTTTTCCAACCCAAACATATTCTTCTTCGTATCTCCTTCTCTCTCCTACAGAAGAGTGACACAATTTGTCCCAGGTATACATACTCGTCGACGTATTCCAGCATCATGTTGTTAACCGTTATAGGGATGTTGTCTGCATTTGTCATTAGTTTAGTTTTCTCCAGGTTCATTTGGAGCCCAACTTCTGAGCTTTTCTCGCAGAATTCAGTCAGCATTTGTTGTAGTTCCTGTCTGGATTTGGCGAAAAGTACAATGTCATCCGCAAAGCATATATTTGATAGTCTCCTACCCGTTCAGCCCGTATCTCTTTTTGCCCCAGTCCATTTCTCTAAATAGTACTTCTAACAGACAGGTGAATAATTTTGGTGAAATGGGATCTCCTTGTTTCACTCCCCTCCCTAATTTAAATGCTTCTCCTTCCACCTATGTTCGGATTTTTGCGTAACTGTTGATGTAGATATTGCCCAATAGTCTTATAATTTTGTGTTCGACTCCCATTGTGTCTAGAGCTTCAAGAACTTTAGAATGCTCCACTGAGTCAAAGGCCTTGCTGCAACCTACAAATGCAATATATACTTTCATGTTGAACTCGTTGACTTTTTCTGTTATTTGATTCACTGTTTGGAGATGGTCGATGGTACTGAAACTCCGTCGGAATCCTGCTTGTTCAGATGGTTGATTTTCGTCCAAAAGTTTTGTTACTCTACTTGTCAATATCTTCGTGAATACCTTATATAAGCTAGACATCAAACTGATAGGCCTTTAATTGTTCAGGTCATCTTTTGTTCCCTTCTTGTGCAGAAGTATTATGGTGCTTTTATACCACTGGCTGGGAAACTCTTCCGTTTCTAGTATGGTGTTGAATAACTTTGTAGCTGCTTGGACTACTACTTCCTGGCCCCACTTCAGGCATTCGTTGAGTATTCCGTCTACTCCTGTTGTTTTCCCATTCTGCAAGTGACCTATGGCGTTTCTGACTTCGCTGATTAGAATGGATGAAATTTCATCATCCCTTGCATACATGGTTTCGATGTCACTCCTCAGCATTTGGACGCCTGTATACAGAGTTCTGTAGAATTTCGTGGAGGCTTCTATTATATTTTTCCTCGAGGCTTGCCTGTCTCCATTGGTCCCCTTTACTCCTAACATCCAATGTTTGCCTTGACTCAAGTGGATCCTTAATTTCTTTACCGATCTACAGTCCTCCAAGATTAGCCTCGTCTTGTCTGTAATATACAATCTTAGATCCTTTCTTATTTCTCTCTTCGTTCTTTTGTTTAATTCTGCATATTCTGTTAACGAGTACTCTTGGGCTGCTTTCATTCTTCCTCGTTCTTCTATTAAGCTTATTGTGTTTTCGCTTAGTTTATGTCTATTCTTTATCCCACTATTTATAACTACTGAATCGGTCGTAGCTTGTAGGATACTGTCTTCCATGGCGTTATAGATAGTCTGAACTCGTGATTCTGCGATGATATTCTGCAAATTTCTGTTGTAATACTATCTTGTACTTCTCTATGTCGATGTTTTCTGCATTTGGTCTGTGTTTCGGTGTGAAATGGCGTTTCCTTCTGGGTAGCCTAATGTAAGCACGAAGGAGTCTATGGTCCGTATCGAACTTCAACCCGTTCAGCACTTGTACGTCTCGTATATCTCTGAGGCTATTGCTTAGGATGAAATCAATCTCGTTTCTGGTTTTCCCGTTCGGAGCCTGCCAGGTCCATTTGGAAGCTGCGCTTTTCCTATAGAATGAATTGCTTATCTTCAGCTCGTGCTCCTGTGCGAATTGAATCAATCTTTCCCCTCTCCCATTCCTTTGTCCATAGCCATGAGGACCGATCGCTTCTTCTTCGACATGGTTCTTTGTGCCTATTTTGCTGTTAAAATCGCCAATGACTAATGTCCTTTGCGCTCTATATGAGTTCACTGTTTTGTCCAGTTCACTGTAGAATTGTTCAAGTTACTCTTCTATGCTAGCTTCTGTTGGTGCTTACACTTGGATTATTGCAAATTTTTGTTTGTTCACATTTAACGTCAGGACCGCTATTCTTTCACTAACTCCTCTAATTTCTTCTATACAGTTTTAATCCTGTTATTTATTAGAAATCCCACTCCCTTCTACCCTTTTGTTTGACTAATGTAGCTTAAGACATTTCCATTATATTTTTCTATTATTGTTTCTCCCTCTTTTGCAAATCTGGCTTTCAAGTAGCTGACTGGAATAATTTCAAGGAAAAAATTGTTCTGGGGCCGGGTATCGAACCGGGGACCTTTGACTGAGTACGCCAATGCTCTACCGACTGAGGTATCCAGGAACACGTCACTGGCCGTTAACAGAAAACCACAGTTCAAGTCACATAGAGTTTGTGTGCACTCAGTGTTGGGTCTTTGACGGCCTGTCAGTCCACTTGAGGTATATGGATATAAAGTGAAAGAACCGGTGTTTGGCACAGTTCCTGAGTAGTTCAGTCGGTAGAGCATTGGCGCGCTCAGCGTAAGGTCCTGGGTTCGAGACTCGGTCCCGGAAAAATTTTTTCCTTGAAATTACTCAATATTCCTTCATCCGTCACTTCAATATTTATTTGCATTGTACGTATTGTAAGAAATTATCATGACATTTTATTTTATCACCTATGGCATAGGTGTTCAATTCTCTTTTTATATTCCCCATTTTCTACAAATTCACAGACATTGTTCATAAAACTTCGGTCTATTTCCCGTGTTTTATTCTTCAAATTTCGATTAATAATACCACACAAGGGATAACTTCTTGCTAATGTTTTGTTCTATAACATTGTTCTGGATCATAGTCTATATATTATATAGAATATTTAAAGTTCTTATCTGTTCAATAGGAGTATCCTCAAATACAATTTATGATCTCACTATTGATTTTGATCAGAAAACCATTATTTTAGTTTTATCTTTCGATATTCTGAAAACATAATCCAAGCTTATTTTAATTAGGAGGTGCAGGAAAAATCGTAGATTTTATTTTCATATTATTACCACGTCATCAGCATATGCTAAAACATTAAAATTTATCGTATGAGACTGTTAGATATAAGAGGAAAATTGTCGGGAAATTTAAGAAAATCTCAATGACCGATTACATCGTCGATAAATAAGTTACTGTAATAAAATAGAATATGTACTTTCTTTAACATTGTAGTTTATTTCATTTGATATTCAATAACAAACGCTATACAAGAAATGTAGATATACTGTATGCTCTCTTCCACTCAAAGACAGAATGTCATTTCTCTACCAGGAATGAAAGGCAATGTCTGTTGAATCGGTAGAGAGCAATGCTAATATGTGTCATATCGGAAGACTAAGGTGATATATAATGGAATTGGATAATTACACACAAGATGCTCACATGATTGAATCGTTGAAAATTTTTTTCAGTGTTACATGACCAATATCATAGTGAATCGTTGAAAATTTTTTTCAGTGTTACATGACCAATATCATGGCCAGCATAAGCAAAGCTCTTTGTTAGCGAGGAATTGGGTTCTGTGGGCCGAAACGAGAAAACACGTCAACATAATGGTTATATCTGAGTTTCTAGAATCTATGAATCGTTTACTCGTTGATTCATTCATTCATTCATTCATTTAATTCAATTTATTTAATTTAGTTTATTTACTTTAATTCAATTAATTTAATTTAATTAATTTAATTTAATTTAATTAATTTAACTATTTCATTATTTATGTATGTATTTATTTATTTATTTATTTATTTATTTATTTATTTATTTATTTATTTACTAGCAAATCCTCGCGCTTCGCTGCACTTGTTACAAATAGAATTATTGACTTAAATCTATTATATTTTCAAATACAGCTTTTTTTTATTACTTAATGAAAAATTAGCTTAATATAGTTGTAAGCCATCTGTTCTAAATTATTAAAAATATCTATTTTAAACTGTGAGTGTGTTATTATCATACAATACTTTCAGGAGTTGTTCAATTTCAATTTTAAGCTTGGTACTACATTAGACTGTCTCGCGCCTTGACCTCCTCTTCTAAGGCATCCTGCCTGAGGCTCGCGTTATGGAATTGCTAGCTGGTTCGAGTTCTCATGGGGAAAGAAATTTCGTCATGAAATCACGGCTAGTGTGTGGGACCGGTGCCCACCCAGCATCGTGATGCACTTGGGGAGCTACGGAGCTACGGTATGTAGCGAAATTGGGTTACGAAGGCCAATTATAATGGCTGGGGAGATCATCTGGCAACCACATGATACCTCCGTTATGGTTGGATGATCGTCCACCTCTGCTTCGGCTTGTCGACGTGAGACCAGCAGCCAGCTGATCAGTCTGTGCTTCACGGATTATTTATGTTGTTACTGCATTAAACTTAGGCCTAACAGAAAATTGGTCAGCGTCTAGAAGAAAATATATTTGTGAGGACTGAAAGCTGGAAGATGACTCCCAATTGAATGATAAGCCTGTCCTTGAACTTTAAATATTGGCATTAAATTGCCTTCATGCATTACTATTGCACTAAACGATGTCATTTAGTGAATAAAAACTAGTTATTGCTTAATCTAGCAAATTTTAAGTTCATACTACCGATTCTGTGAATAAAGCCAAGTTTATTCTTAAACTTATAAGATATAACTAGAGCTGAATATTACTGAATAAAGTTTATACTAAGGCACACAGATAAAACTTAAATTTTCCAGCAAGTGCTTTAAAATGTGTGAATAAAACCCAGTTAAAACTGTTTAACTACAAGTTTAGTCTTACGAATTTTCAAGTGTGCCTCTGATCAGACTTAAAATCAGTTTGTGAGGCTACATCATATAGAATGGCTGCTTTCATGAATATTCGGATTCCTAAATTATACAGAGAACGTAAGTCAACGCACACAGTAGACTACCATGGTCTATTCAGATTCGAAGAAGAGAACGTTGAATGGCTGGCTGAGTATTTTCTGGGTGATAGTTCTGAAACAAGAGGAGGTGCTTTAAGTCAAAAACAGCGAATGGAAATATATCTACGATTCCTAAGTGATCCAGGATTCCAATCAGGGATCGCACAAGACATAGGAGTGCATCGCACAACGATGTGTAAGACACTGAAAACAGTGTCAGGAAAGATACTGGAAAAGGCACCTTTGTGGATTAAATTCCCTCGCACAGATCTTGAAAAACATGAAGCAAAAGTACAGTGGACTGAACGATATGACTTTCCTAATGCAATAGGAGCCATAGATTGCACGCATATTCGAATTCCTAAACCACGAAATAATGGTGACGAATATGTGAATCGGAAAGGTTTTTGCAGCTTAAATGTACAGTGTACTTGTAATGCGAAAGAGGAAATTACTAGTATCGACGTCCAATGGCCGGGATCAGTCCACGATAATAGAATACTAAGGAGATCTGATATTTATCGGGTGATGAATCAAGGCAACAGTGATTTTCTGTTACTTGGTGATAGTGGATATGGAATTATGCCTTGGCTGCTTACTCCTTATGCAAATCCACGCACTCCAGAAGAAACAATTTATAATAATCTGATGAAAAAGGAAAGAGTCATCATAGAAAGGTGTTTTGGACAATTAAAGCGAAGATTCCCTATTCTCAATTTAATACGTGTGAAACTAGAGCGTGTGCCATCTGTGGTTATCAGCTGTGCACTGCTTCTTAACATTGCTAAGTACTTAAATGATCCACTGGAAGAAGAGGTAGGCGAAGGTGATCAATATGAACATGAAGAGGAAGTGGAAGAGGAAAATGACGATCAGGATGAAGCAAGAATGCGACGCCGAGGAATGTTAAGAAGGGAGGAGATAAAGAATATTATTAATTTAAGAAACAACGTACAAATTATTTTCACAACGGAACACAATTTATTTGAAAAAGTTTACATGCAAAACTGAGGGTTACAAACATTGCATTGCATAATTTATTTGGTTAATTTCTCCACCCTCTTCATTGTTAGATTGCAAACGTTTAAGTATAAGTTCCTCTTTCTGTAGTTGCAGTCTAGTTAATTTCAGCCGCTCTAATAATACAAGTCTTTGAAGTTCAGAAGTTGTCAAATCATTTGTCTCAATTGTCTCTGGCAATGCTGATTTCATTCTCTTTGAAGGTCGGGGTAGTGATGATGATGATGATTCACTCAAGTTTAATCTTCAGAAGTACCTGCAGACAAAGCTCCTGTAACAATAAGAAAAAATATGTGCTAATAATGCTCAAATATAAATATAGGTAAATGTAATAATTTATTAATAACAGAGCTGTAATTGTTGTCATTACTGCAGTTTAATACCTATGTTAGTCAATGTAAAAATCCGTCAATTATAATGATTTATTATTATTATTATTATTATTATTATTATTATTATTATTATTATTATTATTAAAACTAGTAATAAAATGTATGAATAAAATGGATACCTATTCTTAACAATAATTAAAAATAAAAATTAATATTATTAAAATATTACTAATATTATATTATAAATATACATTACAAAATAATTATAATATCATTAATAAAAATTTATTATTATGAATGTATAAAAATCAGAGTAAAATTTTATTAATAATACAGTATAGTAGAAATAGTAATAGGTTATAATTACCTGGTATTTTGTTGAAAACGGGATTTTCATCAGATGACAGCAAGTCCAGTAATATTTTTTCCCAGTCCTTTAGAACCACTTTCTTATTTCCTGTAGCATTTTTATCCGTCTTCTTTTTCAATTCGGTCTTCATATTTTGTATCTTCTTCTTAAGTTGCTTTTCTGTGATGTCTTTACCATCTTTTTTAAGAATTCATTTCTCAATACAGACACTGATCTTTCTTTTTCATCTCTAATTTTGGGCAGTTGAGACTTGCTAAAAAGTATCTTATGTTCTGCCAACAACATGACAAATTTCAATTGTGAATCATTATTTGACTCTTGAATTGTTTCTGTTTCTGTCTCTGACCCTGACCCTGACATCCTGCAGCACTGTTCATTCCCTTGTAAACTACTGCCTTATACTCCCTCAACAACAATACTTTAGGCCTGATAGTTATCAATAAAATCAGACGTGTATTCAATAATGCCATAATTAAACCAATTTATACGGATTTTTTTTGCAGGTGTTCAGTTCAGCGGCAGCTAAAGCTTTAAATTTTCCAGCATTAATTTAGAAGTCTGGTTTCAGTTTTATTCACACTTTTTCAAGCTAAAGCTAGTGCTTTATCTTAAAACTTGATAGCTAGAGCTAATACTAAAACTTAACACTTAAAGTTTTAACTTGATTTTTATTCACCTGGCCCAAGGTGTTGCACTGCCTTATAATACTTAAAAAGTGTGTTGATAACGAATGTAGTACTCATTCATGTACAGTGTTTTGCCCAAGAGCAGGTCTTTCTCTGCATTCTCCAATCTTCCCATTTTCCACCTTCCTCTTAATCTCCGCACACGATCCATGAATCTTAGTGTTGTCTAACATCTCATTTCTTCTACCTCGAACTTTTCTTCCGTTCACCATTCCTTCCAGTGTATCCTCCAATATGCATTTTCTTCTTAGTCAGTGCCCGGCCAATTTCTTTTATCTTCGTGATCAGTTTCAGCATTATTCTTTCTTCGCCCACTCTTTCTAGCACAGCTTCATTCCTTATTATGTCTGACCATTTCTCACGCTCCATTCTCATCCATATACTAGTAGACCCCTACACATCTCAAATGTTCTAGTCGTTTCTCTTCACTTCGTCGTAATGCCCATGTTTCTGCCCCTATACAATGCCAGACTCCACACAAGGATATAATATTATAAGTTTTTAATTGATTGCGAGGGACTATTATCTCAAGAAGAACTTTTCTAGCAGCGCAACATAATTCGTTTGGCTCATAGGCCCATTTTTTGCATTGCATTTGTTGCATATTTAGCCATTTCATCTATTTCAATATCGTTCAAATGAGGATAATCAGTATTTGAATCGTAATGGAATGCTAACATACCTACTAATATTGCGTACTAACATTCGACTAAGTTCTCTAGTTCAACTAATGCGCTCTCATTGTTCAATAATTCTCTGAGAAAGTTCAGAACTATTTTCTCTTTCTCGAGCCTGGTAAATTCGAACTCTGTTACTGGAAAGTAGCTCAAAGCGGTCGATGCTATATTCTCTTTGTCGAGGCACTGAAATTTTCTAATTATTTTTTCCTAAACGATTTTCCCGTCTCCCTCACTCTTAGTAAGTATACAAATTTTGTTTTACCTTGAGGCAGAAGTGTTTCGGGATAACTCAGACTCTTGTTTTGACATTTGATGTAGCGTATATAAACGCAATAGGCCTAGCTAATCTAACGTTAGTTTACAAAACCTTTTCCAGAGAATACTAATCGAAATTATTAGTGTCCAACTTATATTTATCCACTAAAATGAACGAAGCAGAAATGGAATTCATAGCTCCCAGTACGCAATATCGCTCATTTAGCAGGCAGCGGAGTCTGGATGAATCTCGGTACACCAAGACACAACCACCTAATGTCATCTAGTATTGAGAAATACAAAATGGAACACATTAGGCTATTTATTATTGTCCAACGTATACTATAAAATAAGGTGAAACACTGATATCCTCCCACACCACAAACGGGAGGATAAACGTACTTAAATAATTGAAAATAATCTAAAAATTCTAACACACCGGCCTAGAAACACTGTGATCACTGAGAAGGTAATAGTAGTATAGTATTATACTTAATAGTAAGCCTATACATAATAGGTAACAGTTCTCTAGGCCTATAATGCACAACACTCCATACTGGATAATTAGCAAAGTAACATCTATAGCACGACTTGTGGTTTGTGGCCCATACCAAACCCCAACCTCTAACCTTTTCAGTGCGAGTCTTTATATACCGTACTCGGTTGGTTATGGCCTACTGTTATAAATGAAAAACAATTAACAATAGGTATCTCAGTCATAACTACATCACACAATAACAGATGAAATCACAAAATATTTACTCGTAATTAAAATACGACATTTAATCAAGGGAGAATCCTTTTTGGTGCAAGGCTAATTCGTTTAACATATTTCTACATTAGTCTTGAATAAATTCTTTAATAAATCATTTCAAACCAATGTCGAGGTAGCGTGGATTGTGTACAAAGAATTTTTTTTTCTGTTGGCCCGATTGTGCTTAATTGTTTACGTAAATAAAAACAAAATTAAAATTAACACGATAAATACAGTAAATATTATTTCAAGAAATACAGGAAACAAAACGGATAAATTATGAGCACAGGAACGCCAATTCGTGGCACTTTGTAAAATGACTCAGTTCCTTCTCAATTCAAATCTCGAAGGCTGCGGAATTCATTCCCTTGAACACAGAAGAGTTAACACGGGAAACAAACAGAAGGGTAATTTTGAACGGAGTCTTCTATATCAGTGACATAAATATTTCACGTGTAATGCGACACGGGACCCTCGTCTTTGCTTAACTTCCACAAGTAAATCGTTACAGGGATTTTATCCTCTTTAAAATATGTCGCACTCGGACGTGCTGAAACACGCGAACTTAGGATTTAATAGGTATTTGAGAAGTCGACATTATCGCTGAAAACTTGTGCGCAACTACTTTGTTCACCATCAATATCTATAGAATTGTCGAGAATAAAATCCCATCTGAATTGGTGACTATTGAACTTATGAGCAAATTTCCAATGTGTCGGCGGACGATATTTCGTCATATTGAACTCCCACATCGCGCTGGAAATAGGAATCGCAGTCGCGTCACCAAAATAGCTTCGATATTTGATTAACGTTTGATTGGCCGGCTTTTGTTTCGAATGTTTCACAGTCACAGCAATTCCATTCATTTACCTGCCCTCGTGCGCAGGAGCATTATCGCGCGTAGCCAACTTCGGACTGTCTTGATGAATATACAAAATTTCGAAAGATTTTATTTTTCCTTGGAATCCGTTCTCTTGCTTAACATCAGTAATTATTTATAAACACGGAAAACAGGTTTTCTTTGTAATATTTCCATTACTGGAATGTCTAAAACCACGTCTACTTTTATTTTAGATGAGTGTAAGGGCGACTCTCAGTAATTTCAATGTAAAATTATTATAGATCTGTATGGAAATAACTTTAAAAAATTAATAGGAGATATATGTCTTAAAATAAACTATTTACAATTTAATTATTAATTAATGATGTGTCATTATGTATTTCATTAATTGTACCACAAGGATACCGAGATCTTAGAAGGTTTTCTTTGCTGATGGTCTCCGGTCAATAAATCTGGATAATCTTTATGTCATTAATGCCTTAATAATGGAAACAAAAAAGGTCTCAGAAAGAAAGATCTGCCAAGAGCGCAGTTGAAATGCTGTAGTTCATATCTTATATAAAATATTTATACACTTTTATTAAGTATTTTGGAAAAACTGCGATTAAAACTACTGATTAATTTGAACAAATACTGAATAGGTTAAGTGATATGTCACAGTAATTATTAAAAAGCCACGAAATGCTTTCTCAAAATTCATACACACATTACACCTCATATAAAGAAAAAAACGAAATGTTCACGAATCTAAGGGTTCAGCGCCACAATGTCTTCACCTTTTCCATTTTAAACTGCTATTACACATCCACGTTAATTCAGCAATATTCTGTGAAAGGTCAAACCTGAGGAGGTACTAGCTAGAGAGAATTTAATTGCCGCATAGTGCATGCCCTATCGTGTACATCCGAGAGGGAGCCTTTGTGAACAAGGAGTTGCAAGGCTCATTACGGACAAAGCATTCGGCGCGAGTGGAGCAGGCCTCGCATCGAATCTCTAACATACATCTGCGTCTGACGTCATTACAAACACCAGTAACGTCACAGACGAAGTACATCTGCAGGATACAAAGACTTTGGGTTTCTGATACGCTCCAAGGAACTCCCATTTTGATATATTGGAGACGTCAATCTGAAATGTAGTTGGACTAGGGAAAAAACACGCGAAACAATTTGCTTTGAAGTATCAACTTGAAATCTGGCATATGAAGAGAGAATGGGATATGGAGGCATTCAATTTCATCACCTTTCAACTTGCCCCATGTTATAATAAAAAATAACGTGTTTCCTTTGCTATGTATTACGCAATATATACAAGTTTATTATATTTGCAGTATATTACTTTCTGAATATTGTTGTAGATATCGTTCATTATGACAATAATAATATAATTATGTCAATAACATAATGTTTCATATTAGTCTTAAAATTTGTATGCAGGCCCGTATTTACGCATGGGTCACATGGAACCTGGACCAGGGCTGCTAATTCGTAGAGGCGACACAATTTTAAGAGAAGAAAAATATCGAGCTTTAGATAGTAGCATGATGTTAAATTGTTGTTATATGCCCTTTTATCAGTTTGCTAAATGTCTGAGATTTGTATATGTTAGTTAGTGTGGGATGCAAAATTTTTCGGGCTCATAGGCGTAGCATTACCGTAACTAAATTGTATTAAAACTTATGGAAAAACACTATTTTCTTCAGTATGCCAGATAATTTGAGCGAAATTGTTAAATTTGTATTGTACTCTTAGGACCAATGTAATATTGAATCTTTTCGTTAAATCCAATAATGAAACAATTTATCATCACCTTCATCATCGTCTGTGATTTCTTCAATTTGAATTCGTTCCTGTCTCAATTCGCGTATAGAGCCGGTCAATTTCTTCTTTGGACGACCAAGATACCTTCATAATTACAATAATTTGTGAAGTAGCAACTCATGCAGGGCCAAGGCCTGCCACTGTCTCATGTCCGCATGCCTCAGCAGAAGTGAACTGTCATCCAACTATGTAGTACTTACTGGGGTTATGTATGGTCAACACAATGACCTCTCCCAAGCGTTAAATATGACTTACGAAACCGGATTTCGCTACTCGCTATAGCTTTCCATATTTATCATGATGTTGGATGAACACCAGTTCCATAAACTGGCCGAAATTTTATGAGAAAATGTATTCCACCATTAAGACTTGAACCAGCGCTCATTTCGTACAGTTATTGCCTGAGTATGCCAACCTCGGTATTCAGTATACCTCGGTAAAGTTATTAGTAACGTTCATCTCGGTAAAATCATACTTCTGATATTTCTGTTGCACCGAGCTCGGTTTCGACTTTATCGACGTATTACCGCGGTAAAATGTTTACCGGTCGTGAGGGAGCGCTAAAGTGAGCAAACCGCGGTTTGCTTTCCAAAATGAAGATCAACAATCATAATTATATTATAATTAAGGTTCGGATAAAGTAGCTATATTAGGATAGGCTGTATAGCTATATAGGATAGGACCTTGACTTGCTTCAAACTAAGTAAACACTACCTCCTTCCACTAGCTAAAACTCTATCTGCTGGAAAGAGCACTCCCCACCACCTAGCTAAAACATCATTGAATGGACAGTACAGCCGATAGGGACTGAATATACGTCGTCATTACTGTCGGCTGGGGTACACACGACAATAGTTAATGCACGGACCAAGGATGCCTAGCCTGATACAGCTACTTTATCCGAACCTTAGTTATAATCAGGGAAAGGATTTATATGTAAATACATATTTACTTATAAAGCTAATATAATTTATATTTTGCATTATCTTTATGTTTCACAATGTGTAGGGTTGAAAAATCCTACTTTTATTTTCCATATTTTTCCATATTTTAGAGTTTAGTACATATTTTCGTTAATTTCCATATATTTTCCATATTTCATATAAAACAGTCCATATTATATTAGGTTTAACAATAAAACAAAACAAAATTCCATTAACTTTTAAAAATACATTTCAACAATAGAGATTTAAACACATGTTCAGTAATCCCTTTAACATCAGAGTTATTTGAAAATTAGCAGTCCTATCAACAATGGGAAAGTAAGTTACAAAACTGTATTAATTTAATTTAAAATTTTTAACAGACTTCAGTTGTGCAGCTCAACAGTTAAATGCCAGTCAGAGTACACATAGGTTCAGTTTTGTAAATCATACTATAAAGACGGTAAATATGCCAAAAGTACGTCATTCAGTCAATTTAAAATCAAAACTAACAAGTTACATTTCAGAATTTAAAGAAGATGGTTTATCAACTGACAATAAAATATTATTTTGTAATTTGTGTCAGTGTGCAGTATCATCTACACAAAAGTTCCTGGTGCAACAACACATTACAACTAGTAAACATCAGGCCAACAAACAACTAAATTCCAAGCAGAGACAATTGTTTTTAACACAACCAACAACATCGAATGTAAGATCTGAGTTTAACATCGACCTGTGCCGTTCTCTCATCTCTGCTGATATTCCTCTCTACAAACTAAAGAATAAGGTCTTCAGGGAATTCCTTGAAAAATATACTCAACATACAATCCCGGATGAGTCAACACTTAGGAAGACGTATGCTCCATCCATCTACGATGAGACAATACAGAAGATAAGAGATGAAATTAAAGATAGTTCAATTTGGGTTTCCATTGATGAGACTCCCGACAAAGAAGGTAGACTTGTTGGTAATGTAGTTATCGGTTTGTTAAGTGAACAATATTCTGAACGAATTCTTTTACATTGTGATGTTCTAGAAAAGTGCAATAACAAAACTATAGTTAAACTGTTCAACGAAGCTATGGGTATCCTGTGGCCAAAGGGTATTATGTACGATAATGTGTTATTCTTTATTAGCGATGCTGCCCCTTATATGGTCAAAGCTGGACAAGCATTATCTGTTGTATATCCTAAATTGACTCATTTTACTTGTGTGGCGCATGCATTTCATCGTGTGGCAGAAGTGGTCAGAGACAATTTCCCTAAAGTAGATTTGTTGATTTCATCAGTGAAAAAAGTATTTCTCAAAGCTCCCAGTAGAGTTAACGTGTTGAAAGAAATGTACCCTGAAATTCCATTGCCACCAAAGCCAATTTTAACTAGATGGGGTACATGGCTAGAAGCAGTTGAATATTATGCCGAACATATAGACTCTATTAACAATGTTCTCCTTGCATTGGACTCTGAAGATGCAGTCTCAATTGATACTGCGAAAACAGTTACCTGTGACATAAGTGTGAAGAATGACTTAGCTCACATTCAGCATACATTTTCATGCATCATAAAAACGCTCAAAAGTCTCCAAAATAGGCACCTTTCACTATCTGAAAGTTTTGAAATTATAAATAGTACTGTGGAACAACTGAATCGTGGTAGAGGTAAAGTTGCAGATGCAGTAAGAGCTAAGGTGGACACTGTACTTTCAAAAAACCCTGGATATGAAGAACTACAAAAGGTTGTTGCTGTGATGAGTGGTGAATCAACAGTGAAGATTAACTTGGACTTATCCCCAGCAGACATTGTGAAATTGAATTATGTACCAGTTACTTCTTGTGACGTCGAACGCTCTTTTAGTCAGTATAAATCTATCCTCAGAGACAATAGAAGAAGATTCACTTTTCAGCACTTGAAAGAAATGTTTGTAACCTATTGTTATGGTAACAGACAATAAAAATTGTGTTTTGTTGAAACTACATTGGAAGATAAGGTACGTCCATTATATTTTTTGTTTAGTTTGATTAAAATGTACCAATATTTAACGTACATAGTCATTTTTTTATAATTTTAAGTCCATATTTAATTCCATATTTTGGTAAAAATCCATATTTAATTCCATATTTTGGTAAAAATAACTACATATATATTTACATATTTCATATATTTTTAGTCCATATAAATCCGTTCCCTGGTTATAATATATTCGATATCTACAGCTAGCAAGGGCCAAGGATGCCTAGCCTGATACAGCTACTTTATCCGAACCTTAGTTATAATATATTCGATATCTACAGCTAGTTGAGTATAATGAGAGAATAGCGGGAGACAGGTGAGAACCATTTGAAGAATTGGACGACGTATCATTTCAAAGAAGTTAAGGAATTGAAATAGAAACTGTAATTTCTATTTTACGAATTATTTGGTGAAATACTGCAGTTCTCAAGTAGAAGAAACTATCTCATACCGCCTCGCAATCGCCTTCTCGTGGGGTTGCGATTTTATGCACACAGGAACAATTCAGAGTGACTGATGACGTATGTGATATTCATAGAACCATGGATGACTTTTTTCAGAACAGCTATATTCCTTGGTGTGTTGAGTTCTTTGGACTGCACACATGAGAATCCCGTCTCCTGAGGGGAAAATGGAGACTACTTTAGAATCAAAAAAAGGTATTTTTCTTTAATTGTGCACATAGTAAGTGATTCGATATCATTATAACCAAGAGATATAGGCAGGGTAGCCAAGGTTAACCCATGATAATAGGCCTACTATGAGTGTGTATATTCTATTAATCACGCCCGACGGCCCGTTTTGAGACAAGAGAATTAGGCAATGGGTACCTTTCAGGTGATGGTTGGTACCCGTGCAAAATATACCGCCTTACACACTTAAAAATTCTGTCACTCCAGCAGAACATCGTTATAAAAGAACATATATTGCTACCAGAAAAATTTGTCGAGAGACAGTCCCTAGAACATTAGAACATAGGTGTAACCTGCAAAACATTTCTAACGTCATAGTTCCCACACCTGTGCTAGCTATAGCAGTTCGAGAGATTGAGCCTCCCGATGATCCTCAGATTAATAGTATTCTTCAGTTACTGCAACAAGAGGATGAATCTAATACACCAATAAATCTGTTGTAGGCCTCTATATGAACGCCAGAAATAATGAAAGTCCGGGACATATTACCAGACGAATAATAATTATCAGGCATTTCACCTAAATTCAAGATAAAGAGACGGAAGTACACATTTATTTAACTAAGTACAAGGCGATTCTAAAGTCTTTACCTGGTTTTGGAGGTCGATAGAACAGGAATCATGACAGACATAGAGGAAACGCTTATATCAGTGTATCTCTCCAAGTTTGAATTCGTCATAGGCGCCTTGACGTACTTGTAGACTTAGCCGCTAGAGGGCAGTCATAACGAAAAATAGCGTTCACTGGTGAAAACGAGTTAGATACAAAGAGTTATTACAAACTCTTTGGTTAGATACTATAGAGGGGCTAAAGACCAGAGTCCGTGGATATCCAGAGTACCGCAATCCTTTGCGCCGGCAAATGCCGACAAATCCGCCATTGTTATTCCAGCGCCCGCTATGCACTATACAGTTGTATAGGGGAAGGAGGTAATTTAAGTGCGAAAAAATGCAATGCTGCTATGTTCAGAATTGTTCATAGAGAACTGAAAAAAAGCGCACATTTGTTTTCTTTGTGACAAGGTGAAAGAAAGTGACTATAAATATAAAAAGGAACGATCCCCTACCTAAGCGAGCATACATTGTGAGATTAATGAATGACTGTATTTTGATATTTATTTTTTCAAAATTTGGGCCCCAAAATTTTTTATAAAACTAATCTAAAATTTAAGTTGTTTCAGCAATGATATTTCTACATAAAACAAATTAAAATCTCGTACTAATTAGCATCAGTGTCAAATGTTTACTATCTTCTCCTTTTCAAACCAAGTATTTCTGAATTTAATCCTAATTATAATTGTTATTTGCAAGAATGACATAATATATTTGTGGAAGTTCTGAATTCATTCTTGAGACAAGATTGTATTGTTTCGCTCGATTGTAAAATACAGAGACCGTAGAAACTAGAAACCCTCCTAAGGTTAGACTGATGTGAAATTTCAATTTTCTAAACTATTCTAGGGAGATCTCTGAAATTTTGTACCTTTAATTTATAATTTTAAATTGTGTAAATTTAGGTTTTCAAATATTGCTACTATTTTGGCCAGAATTGTTGTCTACATACGTATCAGACCTTCAGAAACGAAACTTACTATACAATTTTTCTCTTTATTTTACTAAAAATAATTATAAATATATAAATGCACTAAAAGAGTAAAAACAGAAAAAAATTCAACTCGAGCATAAAAAAATTAATAAAAAATTTAAAAAAAAATCAATCGGAAACCGGAAATCTAATATAATAAATAATGTATGGAATATAGCGTAATTTCCAAAATGGTCGCAGAATTCAGAGTGGAGGACGTGGACGGAGCATTTAAACTAACATTCAGAGGCCGCAGCCTTTTAAAAATGTGACCATAAACAGCTGATAGACCAGCCGTATGGTCATGAAAATTGGCAGAGGGCATCTTTAGATCATAAATGAATTTTTAAAGATAGAAACAAACAAACGACTTTTTGACCAAAAATGACAAAATCTCACATCAGTGTATCCTTGAGGACATTATACTGAAATTACTAACTTCCATATTTTTAAAGCTAAACTCAAAAAATGTTTATCACTAGTATATCTGGTTGATAATACACATGTACAAAATTTCGTCTCTCTCTAAGGTAACTTAATAAAATAATATTGTATTGCTTTATACAAAAAGTCCCTTGCGTCACAATTTACATTATTTTAAATTGATATTCACTTATATGATTCTTTATATACATTGTAACATACATTAATATTGGAATTTTCTGTACAGCTAAGGGGTAAATTACTAGAAATTTTTTATGATTATTAATTTTTTTTTATTTTCTATAATAAAAAATTCTAGTAATTCATTGATTAATTTTACAGCAAAACCCTATAGTAAGCTTTGATTCCATTTATGTAAGGATCCATATAAGTGAAAATCACTTGAGAATAATGTCAATTGTAGTACAAGCGACTTTTTATATAAAGCTGTTCAATATTTTAATAGAATAATTAATAAAACGCAAACCACGTATCATAAGAGAATGCAATTTTGTACACTTATCACTATTAAGCAGATATATCAGTGATCAAAATTTGGTGAATCTAGCTTAGTAAGTATGGTAGTTATTGATTTCACTGTTGTGAACTCTTAAAACTAATGAACTTTGAGAAATGTCAGTATAGTGTCCCCTTATATGCGGAAGCCGGAGAGTTTGCACGAGGAATGCTGTTGGAAATGTTTGGATTTATTGTTATTTCATTTGCAACATTGTTGTTTTCAGTTGTTACTTGTAATTTATTAAGTTCTGTGACGTTTATGAAGGAGTGTATTGAACACTTAAATATATATTTATGCTGTAATAATTAATAAATAAAGTTTTTATACATTAACAAGTTGACTGACAATAATGTTCTAAAATGTAATATGATCCTTTAGAAGTTTTTTCCGCTCAAATTAAAAATATCTGAGTTTTACTTTAAATATTCCTATCCCACGCGTGTTCAAAAGGAATAACAATGGCGGCCGACTCGGTGATTGCGCTACTCTGGTATATCCACGGACTCTGCTAAAGATCTCTGATAAGCGCTCCCTGCGGAGGCCAACAGTACTATGGATCGTTCCCTACAAAACATGGCGGTCTACAGTACCTGGCCACATTATTATAATCACTCACATTTTTACTATATTTTAGATATTACTTCCTCATTTGAACTCTGGTTTCCTTTCTTAAGCAGAATTCACATTACATATTTAATTTTTAAACAATATTAGTATAATTACAATTATAACAATGTTAATTCAAGAAATATTGATAAATAACCAACCACACCTCATTTTTACAGAAATTTCAGTATTTCGTACGACCTCTTTGGCTTTAATTACAGCTTCAATTCTCTTTGGCATGCTTACAATAATCTTCTGTATTATTTCCTGGATCCTCTCATTGTGATTCCAAACATGTATCAGCCTTTCAATACGTCGAACTCTGGTAGTAATAAATTCTTTTACCATCTTTCTTTTTATGAGTTGCCAGACGTTCTCAATGGGGTTCAAGTCCGGTGAGTTTCCTGGCCATGGAAAAAGTGGAATGTTTTTGGAAGCCAGAAACGTATTGACTCTCCTAGCAGTGTGGCAAGGTGCACCATCTTGCATAAAAATATATTTCTCCCCATTTGGGAACCATTCGTTCAGCTGAAGGATAAGCCTGTTTTCCAATACCTGGATATATTGATCTTGTTTCATTGTTCCCTGAACAATGTAGAGTCGTCCTGAACATTTGCCTGATATCACAGACCATATCATGACTGATATTGGGTGTTTAACCATGTTAACCAGGCAATCAGGAGCAAAATTATCTCCCTTTCGTCGACGAACACACATTGCTTTGTCCATCAAACACTGAAATGTTGATTCATCGGAGAAGCAAACCTAAAAATTGTCAAGGAAACTGATAAAAACTCTAAATTTTGTCTTTAAATATTAAATACAGTATTTAATTTAGAGTTTTTATCAGTTTCTTTGACAACTTTCAGGTTTGCTTCTCCGATGAATTGTAATTATACTTAATATTGTTTAAAAATTAAATATGTAATGTGAATTCTGCTTAAGAAAGGAAACCAGAGTTCAAATGAGGAAGTAATATCTAAAATATCGTAAAAATGTGAGTGATTATAATAATGTGGCCAGGTACTGTATAGTACCACCAGCCTCCGCAAGGAGTGCTTATCAAAGGTACACTGCCTCTTTGAACAATAAGGTGTCCCGTAGTTTCCAATGAATACTTAATTTCATATTCTTGTATGATACACTTTCAATAATAATATTTCACAACATATCTATTATTATTATTATTATTATTATTATTATTATTATTATTATTATTTATTTGTATTAATTTTAGACTTGGGCCAGTGGAAGAGCAGGCCTTAACTCTGCCAACTAAAATAAAATAAATTATATTTTTCGGATACATCAATATTTAATTTAAACATTTCGCTATAGGTTTTGTAAAAAGCTGATTTATAAATGAAAGAGTAATAATTAAGACTTTAAAATTTCCAAAAATGTATCATTCCCTCGGATTTAAATGAAATGTACCGTAAATCATAATATTCGTTGCTGGATAATTAACCCCTCTCAATACAAGTACCATTGCCCCAGAGAATTATAAGATAAGACGGACTGAGCATAAGCGAAATATCTGTATTAATAAGGTTGTACCATCAAGAGCTTAGTATTTCTTGTGTTTATAGGGCCTACTCCAATTTTCTTTTTTTTAATGCGTAGGGCTCTTTTTGTTAACAAAGAGGAACGTTAGCACTTGCATCACACACAATTTGTCATTATTGTTCAAAATAATGTAA
Source organism: Periplaneta americana (assembly GCF_040183065.1). Classification (NCBI taxonomy): domain Eukaryota; kingdom Metazoa; phylum Arthropoda; class Insecta; order Blattodea; family Blattidae; genus Periplaneta; species Periplaneta americana. The sequence goes on from NC_091131.1 coordinate 136,567,529, forward strand.
GAACAGTTTTATTCTGAAAAAGCCTCTGCCCAGTTGCGAGACACATGTGAGATCAATATTTGTTTCAAATTTTATTGGACTACACGATGTCTCCATCACGCGACAATATTTGTTTCAAATTATATTACAGTACACGATGTCTCCATCACGCGAAAAGAAGTGTAGCTAGCTGTGGCTCCTGTTGTTTCTGATAACAATGTTAATCGTAAGTATCTTATCGTTTTAATAAATGTGGTGAGTTATGATCACGAGTAACTTTCTATTAGTGCCATTCTTTAATTATTATGTTGCATGCTAAGAGGTTATTTGTAGTTTTAATAATTGCAGTTTTCAAAAGTTCTCTGTGTTAATTCCAATTTCAAATGAATTTTTCTCAATAACTTAATTATTGGATTTTTTTTTTTAATTTTCGCCACTACCTTTCCTATATTTTACTCCTATTAGTTACATACGTCGTCTCTCTTGAAATCACCTGGTGAGCACTGAATTACATGATTTCATATTAGGTTAGATTAGCTGTAAGGTTATTAAATTTGTGACGAAGTCAAAAAATTATTTATTTTTCTTCTGCCGAATACATTCATCCGTCTTTAGGTGCTTTGCTTTGGTTGCATTGAGTATAGCTTGTCATTTAATATCTGGGCTATATTTGGTGAAAGTAATAAAAACATAGGCCTACAGCTGTTATAAAACGTAAAGTTTTGTGTGTATTTTACTTTTTACTTATTAACATAGTCTTAATATGTAACTCAATTCACAATAATACTAACATCATCACAGTCTTTTCCTACAACATCCGAGCCACGCCCCTTTGTTTTGACTAATCAAAATATGGCGGACCAATGTTCAATTGTCTTCAACTTTCAGAAGTCTTTAGCCTCTCTGTAGTATCTAGCTCGTTGGGTGAAAACAAAGCTTTCTGCGCATTACAATTTGGTAGGGCCTAAATGTAAGTCAGTTGTGACGGTACAACGATTATTTCACAAATAACCACCTAGCCTAGAAACAAAACAATTTGTACATGGCACAACAAGTTTAAAAAGACTGGCTGCCTATGTGAACTATTGTAATGTACGCATTTGAGCACGAAACATTCTGGTGTTGTGATGGAAGACGTCCGTGATTCCCCTAAAGTGAGTGTGTTTTGTGTTGTTTTTCTACGAAAGTTTAAGCCTATGGCCCATTTTTCTTTGCGGAAGAAACTGCTGCCGGTCCAATGTATCTGGATATGCTTCAACAGTTTTTAATGCGACAATCACAGGCACATAGCCAGGACTTCATTTATCAGTAAGATGGAGCTTCACCTCATTTTCATCATGCAGTCCGTCCGTCATTATTTCGATGCTGAAATTCCACGTCTTTATATTGGACGTAATTCTCGAGATGACTCTTTCTTCCGTGGGCCCCACGGTCACCTGACTTAACCCAACTGATTTCTTCTTACAGGGTTATATTTAAGATCATTTATGTTCGTCTCCCTTTGCCACGTGATTTAGTACAACTTCGAGAGAGAATCATGCATGCAGTCGCTAGTATGGACCGTCAGATTTTGGGTCGTGTATGGCAGAAACTTAACTACAGGGTTGATGTCTGGCGCGTCACCAACGGTGGACATATGTAACACCTGCAACCTATTGCATAAACGATACCAGTGACAAGTGACAGTTTACCAATATATAGCGACAAATGACATGTCTTAGTAATTTGTGTTGCATAACATAATTTTACTAATTTGTCATGCGTAGCATAAATTACAAGTGAAAGACAGCCATACTGACAAATTCTGTTTTAAAATATTGCGAAAAAAATTAGTGTAATATTGCCAAAATCAGTTTTAAGTATTATACATCGTACTCTTGATTACACAACTTTTTACACTATATCACTTCGGAAGACATATTATTTGTCTTTCTTGTGTTAAATTTTATATTACCTTGTTAACATGTTTCGGCCTGCTATTGGTCATCTTCAGAACTGGTTTGTTGCTGGTCTTGGCGCCTTTTGCTTTGTTTCCTGTGGGGGTGTGTTTGTATATTTTGTAATGTGGAGTCAAAGAGTGTGTGTTCTGAAATTGAGTTGTATGTTGAGAATTTCATTTGGATGTGTTTTTGTGTGTTTGTATATTTCGTAGTGTTCTAGTGTATTCATTTTCTGGATTTTTAGTTGGATGTGTAGAATTTTCATGTCCGTATTGATTCTCTGTAGTGTGGTTAGCATTTGTGATGTCATCTGCATATGTGGAAGTGTTTTGTAATTTTGTTATGGCTGTGATGTGTTCCTTGTAACGTGTTTGAAATGATCTGCCTGTCTATCCTATGTAGAAGTTGTTGCAGGTGTTGCATTTGAGCTTGTATACGCCTGTGTGGTTATATTTGTTTGTTTGTGTGTTGAGATGTTTTTGTAGAGTAGGCCCTATTATTTGTTCCGTTGAAATTGAAGGAAACAGACAATACCATTAGAAACAATGAAAATGGGATAGTAATAAATGAACAAGGAATCAGCAACGGGCAAGTTATTTCAGAAATAAGAAGCATGTTTGAAAATTTCAAGCTATGTATACAAGGAGAAGTAGAGGAACTTAAAAAGTCAGTAAACTGCATTTCGTCTAAATTCGACTCTTTTTATCAAGACCTCTCTCAAATACAAGAAGAACTGAAGGCAGCACAAAAAGAAATAAAAGACCTCAAGTATGAAAACGACAATTTGTATTACGAAATAAAAGAAATCCAGCAATACTCAAGAAGAGACAATGTAATAATATTCGGAATTCCTGAAGCGAGATCTGAAAAAATTTACGAAGTAGTGAACCAAATTTCTGATTCAATTGGAGCCTTAAATTTAGTCAATGATGTCAGCGTGGCCCATAGATTACCATCAGGATCACCGGGGAAAGTCAGACCTATTGTCATCCGATTCTCCAAAAGGTGCAGCCGGGATGCCTTGCTTCAGTGCTACAAGGTGGAGTCGAAGAAGGAAGGTGATGGTCCGGGAATCCCTCTACAACGGCTTCCAAACCATGCGGGACTAGGGAGATTCACTGCAGCAGACCATTTGACCGTGGCTACCAGAGATCTGCTGCATAAAACCAGGGACGTCGCCAAGATGAAGGGATACAAGTTTGTATGGACCAAGGATTGTAATATCTTTGTACGTGAAAATGAAAGCAGTTCTGTAAGTAAAATAAATTCAGTCTCTGACTTAGAAAGACTGTGAATTCAGTACCCAATAATAATTACAATTCACAAATAATTAAAAAAAACTGTCATGCTAATTGTAGTAATGCTTTGTAATATTACTTGCAATAATGGAAGTATACGGTCATTTAGAACAACTTAATTTATACTGTGACAATAATGATTTCAAAACAGCTGTCTTTAACGATATCACCTCTTGCAACAATTACATTTGTAACTCGTTTCATGATTTCAAATTTATTCATTTAAACATACGTAGCATAAACAGAAATTTCCTGGAATTATGTGCATTATTACAAAGCTTCACTCATGATTTTGACATTATCATTTTAACGGAAACTTGGTTATGTCACGATTTTGGCTATGATATTAATGGATACAATAAATTGGTAAAAGTTAATAAATACAATAAATGCGATGGAATAGTAATATACTTTAAAAATAGCATTGATATTAGTGTAATAGAAGCTGAAATTGAGCACTGTAATTTACTTCATTTTACGAATAAGCTTGATAAGAGTGAAATTTTTTTCACAGCCATTTATAGATCCCCTAAAAACAATAAAAATGATCTCATAGACAATTTAGAGCAGTATTTATCCAATTTAGAAGGTTGTCGCAACCATATTATTGTTGGAGACATAAACATGGACATATTAGAAAATAGTATAGATTTAATTGTCAGTAAATATATGAATGTTCTCCATGAATATGGTTTTGTAAATTATTTAAATGCCATCATTAGGCCTTCAATAATTTCTGGCACATGCATCTACCATATATTTCTAAGAACTCAAAATAATTATAGCTTCATACCTGGCGTTCTATCTAGTGCTATTACCGATCATTATATTGTTTTTAGTTTATTAAAAATGTCTAACAATGAATACAATTCCAGGCCGTCTGTTACTCTCTCATCACAAAATATGCAACAAATTAATTATCCTGATTTGATTACAGATTTTCTAAAAGAAACCTGGGAATCGGTCTATAATTGCAATGATGCCAATGCCTGGTTTCAAATTTTGTACAATTTAATCATAAAGTATATAGATAAACATACTATTATAAACAGTAATCAGAAAATTTCTAATAAATCCAAGAAAATAAAACCCTGGATCACGGCCGGCATTATTAATTCTATTCGTACAAGAGACAAACTTGCTTTAAAAGTTAAAAAGAATCCAAGTAACGTACAACTAAAAAATTACTACAGAGCATATAGAAATATGTTAACTCTTATCATTCGAAAAACGAAAATTAAATATTATGAATCCAAATTTGATAGATACAAAAATGAACCCAAAAAATTCTGGCAAGTTATAAATGAAGCTACAGATGTAAATGTACAAAATAAACAGCCAATCAAGGAGTTAAAAAACGATCACGGTGAAATATTAAATTGCAGAAAAGAGATTGCAAACGAATTTAATAATTATTTTTCTGAGATAGGACACAAAGTTACTTCTAACATTAATAAGTCAAATTTTAACCCTTCTCTACAAAATGAGACACAAGATGAACATTTAGCTTCCTCCATGTTTCTTTTCCCTGTAACTGAAGATGAAATTATTATTTTGGTTAGGAAGTTAAAAAATAATGTTGCTCCTGGTATAGATGGAATTAAGAATAATACTTTCAAAATTATTATCAAATATATATTAAAACCCATGGTTCATATTTTTAATTTATGTTTTGTGCAAGGTATATTCCCAGATGTTTTGAAATGTGCCATAGTAATTCCAATATACAAATCTGGAGATAAAAATAATTTAAATAACTATACACCTATATCTTTACTTCCAACATTTTCCAAATTACTTGAAAAATGTTTAAAGAATATATTAATAAATTATTTAGAAAAACATAAAATCCTCTCTAAAAATCAGTTTGGTTTCCGCAATAATATTTCTACTGATGATGCTCTTATTAATGTTACTGGAAACATTATCAATGAACTAGATATCGGAAACAAATATTTGGGTATTTTCTTGGATCTACGGAAAGCTTTTGACACTTACTTACTTACTTACTTACTTACAAATGGCTTTTAAGGAACCCGAAGGTTCATTGCCGCCCTCACATAAGCCCGCCATCGGTCCCTATCCTGTGCAAGATTAAGCCAGTCTCTATCATCATACCCCACCTCCCTCAAATCCATTTTAATATTATCCTCCCATCTACGTCTCGGCCTCCCTAAAGGTCTTTTTCCCTCCGGTCTCCCAACTAACACTCTATATGCATTTCTGGATTCGCCCATACGTGCTACATGCCCTGCCCATCGACACTATCAGTCATAATTTACTTTTGGACAAACTACATACTATTGGAGTTAGAGGTATAGTTTTAAAATTATTCCAATCATATTTTAGTAACAGAAGGCAAATGACCAAAATTGGAGATCAATTTAGTGAATACAAATATATTGATATAGGTGTACCGCAAGGAACAATTTTGGGACCTATTTTATTTCTAATATATGTTAATGATCTGCTAAATATAAATTTAGAAAAATTTAATGGATCTATATATTCATATGCGGATGATACAGTAGTTATTTTCAGTGGTTTTTCTTGGCAGGAAGCATATAGAAATGCTAATATAGGTGCTAACATTGTTAAAAATGGCTTAATTCCAACTTCCTTTCTTTAAATATATCTAAATCAACTTTAGTTCCTTCTTCGTTAACAGCTGCCAGTGTTCAAAATTTAAAATTTAGCGATAAATATAGACTAATAATACACAGTGAAAATTGTTTAGATCCCAAAAGTTGTAAATGTCCACCTTTGAAAGAAGGCACATATGTCAAATATCTGGGTATCATTATTGATCAGAATTTAAAATGGCTTCATCACATTACTTATCTTTGTAAGAGGCTTCGTAAAACAATTTATAAATTCGTTAATCTTCGATGCTACTTACCTATTAGAGTTCTACGAAATGTTTATTTGGCCATTATTCAGTCTATCATTCAATATGGTATAATTGTTTGGGATGGAAGTACAAAAATTAATCTTAGTCCGTTAAATTTACTACAAAAACTAATAATTAAAATTTGTTTGAAGAAACGTTTCGATTATCCAACTAAATTAATTTATTCTGAATTTAATGTATTTAATATTGAACAAATTTATAAGTATATGCTGTTAAAATTTTATCATAAAAATCATAATAAGTTTGTATTACAGACACACAATTATGACACAAGACGAAATATTAATTCAACATTAGTAGAACCTAAATGTCTCACATCTGCTGGTGTAAAGCATAGCATAAATTTTGGCCCTCGGTTGTACAATGCTTTAACTAAATTACACCCAGAACTTCTAACATGTAACCCACTAACATATAAAAAGAAAATTAGAAACGTATTAATATCTTCAATTTGATTAAATAAATTTATAGCCTATGTGTATGAATTAATCAACCTATATTATATTTGTATTCTATAATTTTGAAATATATATTAGTCCTACTTTTCACGTGCGATATTATTCTTCTCTAGTGTTAATATATTATATAATTCCATTGCCGCTGTAATTATATTTTAGTTCCTATTTTATTTTACTTATTTATATTATTATTATTATTTTTTATTTTAATATTATATCTGAACTGCGACCGAGCACGAGCGCTGCTCATTCGGTCTCAAATTTTGTTAATACTATTGTATCTTCTTTTTATATTGCTTGTATTATTTTATTTGTATTTCTCTCTGTTTGTTTTGTAATTATATTTCTTTATTCTGTATTTGAATTTAAATAAATAAAAATAAATAAACAGTATGCGATATTATAATTTAATTTCTTGACTGAGGTTGCAATCTTGTGTGTGTTTTTGTTGTCATATGTTAGGGCGATTTTTTTTTTTTGTTCTTGTGTTTGTGTTTTTTATTCTTATGTTTTCTGTTAATATGTTTTATCTTTCTTATTATGTTGTCTATTAATTATATTGGGGTCGTATCCGTTTTCTTGTGCTATGTATTACAGAACACTTCCACATATGCAGAACACATCACAAAGGCTAACCACACCTACAGAGACATCAACACAGACATGTAAATTCTATACATCCATCCAAAAAGCCAGAAATTAAGCACACTAGAAAAATACGAAATATACAAACACATAAAACCACATCCAACTAAACTCAATTTCAGAACACACACACTCTTTGACTCCACATTACAATACACAAACACACCTCCACAGAAAACAAAACAAATGGCGCCAAGACCAGCAACAAACCAGTTCTGAAGATGCTAATAGCAGGGGGAAACATGTTAACAAGGTAATATAAAATTTAACACAAGAAAGACAAATAATACGTTTTAAGTATTATTTAAGTTTGCATTTATTTAATCAAGAAAAGAGAGACAATCGTAGCCTATGATGTACATAAAATATTCAACATTTATGTGTTTCATTGTCGTAAAAACGTCGCGAAACGATCTTTGCGTCATTTCGTTGATAAAATTAGAGACGAAAACGATGTAATAGTATTTAGACAGTTTTTTTTTCAGTTTGACGAGGAAGTAAGATCAAAATAAATGGAAACAACTCCACACGTGTGCTCAAGCAATTCGTTTGGTACTACCGGTACCGCTTGAAGAGTGTGGTCCTAAAACTCGCTCAGTCCTTTCGCCGTTTTTATGATATACACATAGATAAGATTTTTTAGACCTTTGTCATTATATTTTAAGCTTTCTTTCTTCCAAAACAACGTCAATCCTTGTCTAAAAGCTTATATTATTGTGCATGTCACTTGAAAACTAGCTCAGTTCGCAGACCGGTGGATAAAAAATCTAGCTCAGTCCTTTCATAAAAATGGACTTAACGTGTTTTGGGATCACACTCTTTAATTGGAAATGTACACGAGCGACAATTTCGCCGAGCTACAGGAAGAGAGCTATGGTATGTACTTACATATCTTGCAAATTAATATTATTATCAATTTTTAAATTATTTTTTTAAATACAGTGTTTCATTACTATTAAAATATTCTTGTCTTTGTTATGGATAAAATCGTGTTATAGGACATAAATAAGGTAGCAAGCAATATCTCTCATTTAATTTTTGAATGCGAAATCTTTTTTAAACTGGAACTCTTGAAAATCGGCATTTGTTCTTGGCCTAAATATTCTTCTCCGCCTATTTATGAATTCTTCTTCACTATCATTGCTTGAAGGTGAAGTCATATTACATTAAAAATGTTATTTCTACAGTTTTAAGAAAGTTTACCAAGAACAAAGGATTGGTAGAAAACGTGCTCGCGATTCTAACTATTTGACAAATGACAAATTTTTATGCAACAATTCGTTGGTAAAAGAAATACAACTGTTAGTAATTATTAGTCTTGTCACTTGTCGTGACAAATTTAACAGTACAGATTTATGCAACGGAAATGATTGGTATTTACTTGTTTACTAATTTGTCGCTAGTAAAGATAATAATTTTAGCTTTATGCAATAGTAGCCCTGAAGGTATGTACGAAAGTTGGAGAAATGCTCTATTCCCTGATATAAGCGTTTCCGCCGTAGGCTTCCTGTCATGGTTACTATTCTATTGACCTCTGTAAAGACTTTAGAATTGCTCTGTAAGAATCTCCATATTACAATGTATAACTTCCAATATTCCAGCCTTTCATTTGCTATTTGCTGTTTTCTCCTCTATTTGAATTCCAGCTCCTCCTTCCTTATCTTTCATCAAATGTCTTTCTACGTGCGCTCTTGGAGCACTTTATTTTCCATGTTATAGATGGAACGAAAAATAAAATATATTCAGTAATAACAGAAAGCATTCACAACAAATGATCACGGCCTTCTGAAGAGTATTAATATCGCCCAGGATTGTATGGTTTCACATTGATATCGACAGATCTGGAAAGCAGTGAAGGTGATGAATTGTTTCGCAGCGGAATAATCGCGATATAATCAAGCGTTAGAAAACCGCGGTATTGTAGGGAAGTGAAAGCAATGGTGCACAAGTTTTCTTAGGACAGTCCGGTATCAATTTTACCCTGGTTTCGTAAAGTTTGATAAAAACCAAGGTTGGTGCACTCAGACATAGTCTAAGTCATGACACCTTAGACCACGTCGTACGGTGCGGGACACCTTTATAATTATCCCATACCAAAATTAAAAGTTGAAGTATAAAGGGCTGCAGGTGTCTTCTCGCTGTATGACACTATTATCATAATAATTTATAAGTACATTGCCTTTATTAGTTGTAGCTCTCCCACATTTATCTCAATTTTTGTACTAGCAATATGTCTACAAGAAATGAGAATGACTTCACACCTTATAGAAGAAATAGCCTATGTATTTTAGCTCTACAAGATATAAACTATAAGTTATATACATCGACAAGGAATGGTCTCGAAAGAATTTTAGTTGGTTATCTTACGACACTTTATCAACTGCTATGGTTATCCAGCTTCAAAACGTGATGCCAGCGAAATGAATCCAAGGTCCAGCGCCAAACGTTACTCAGTATTTGCTCTTATTAGTTTGAAGGAAAACTCCGGAAAAAACCTCAGACATGTAACTTGTCCCAACCAGGATTTGAACCCGGGCACACTCGTTTCACGGTTAGGCATGCTAACCGTCATTTCACAGCTGTGGGCAAGGAATTTTGTTAAACTTTGATACGTTCGTAATGGTTTTCTGTACGAAATAATATTTGCGTGAAATACATTATGTGTAAATTTAATCAAGTATAAACGTAATCAAAACTGCTTGAAAGCAGTCCTCGAGTATCAAAATATGTTAAAGGGCTATGTCATTAGAGTTCACGTTCGCAGATTCAAATCAGATGGAAGGCGGTGACAAGCTGATATAAATATTTAGCATGGATTCCATTGGAATATAAGCAATGTTGGAAGCTTCATGTCGTATATTTACAGCATGTATGAGAAACCTGTACTCAAGTGAGTGAGCTCTAAGCAAAATTTGCAGCCCATTTCCCTCCTACCAAATGTCATCATTTCTTCTTTACCATTCCAATATTACGCTGTCATCTTAAGACTTGAATTCCGTCGTACGAATGTCATCACATTAGAAATTGAATTATTCTCACTGCCAGGAAAATTGAATTCATTAAGCGTTTCAATGGTAATACTGGATACGTTAATAACAAAATCTAGGACCTAATCGACCAGTTTATCGGCTACAGATTTCCTTGACAGATTTACAAATTGACTGTAACTTTTCAGTGTCGTATGAAACATATTTTTTTACGGAAAATGTACATATAATAATTGTTTGCGGTGGCTGAGTGGTCAGACCTCCAGCCTGTCACGCAGGCGGCCTGGTTTCGAGTTCCGGTCAAGTCTTTGATTTTTTCATTAAAAAATGCATAGTGACACTTGTGGTGGACATTGTTGCAGTTGCAGTTTTTCTCGCGGTTCTCATTAGTATAAACTAGAAATAACAATGGACCTAAAATAGCCGGCACTATTTCACTAATCAGGCTTGAGATGTATACACACAATAAAATTGTTCTTCTTCTGACACATATTGTCAAGTGAGATGTGTTGCCTGATAACAGATGTAAATATCAGCCAGAACCTCAATCAGAGGTAACTAGGGACTATGAAAATATTATTTTTTTTTTTGGACATACAAAATTCATTCATTCTTACTCTTTATCAAGACATGAATTACCAACCTGCGAAACCTGTCACTGCTTCATCACCGTCAAATAAGTGACCATAGAATGCCGAAAATATCACATCTCAAGGAAAAAGTACAGAGTGATTTATATAGAACTGACACATTTCTTTCTTTAATTATTCCGTTGGAAATTCATTCAATGACCCAATTTTAGCACCAAATTAAGCAGCATGTTCTGGAGTTTCGATTCCTTGTCACTAGATGCGCAGATGTTTATGTTTTATTCCTATTGTTGGCAGCACTGACACAATTTTAGCACCAAATTAAGCAGAATGTTCTGGAGTTTCGATTCCTTGTCATTAGATGCGCAGATGTTTATGTTTTATTCCTATTGTTGGCAGCTGTTTTCGACATTTTGTGTCAACGTGAAAATGCAGTACACATTAAATCAACGACTCTTCCTTGTGAAGCAATACTGGATTACGAATTCAATTACAGCTACTCAAAGGGCATACCAGAGAGAATTTGGTGTTCCACATGTCATCCATGAAGCACCTATGCACCCGGTTAAAATCGGAGTTTGGTGCGCAATATCCGCACAGAGAATAGTGGGGCCCATTTTTTTTAACCAGACTGTGAACATTGCAGAGTACCGACTGATTTTCATGGAGTTTGTTGAGCAACTGGAAGATGTAGAGCTGAGTCAAGGATATTTTCAGCAAGATGGCGCTACATGCCATACATCAAATGAATCCATGGAACTAATTGCAAGTTTCTTTGACGACCGAATAATTTCCAGGAACCTGTGGCCACCGAGATCTCCGGATTTGACAACTCCGGACTTCTTTCTATGGGGTTACTTAAAAGACAGGGTTTACGCCACACGTCCCCAGACATTGGACGATCTGAAGCACAACATCTCACAGGAGATTCAAGCTATTGACAACAGAGTCCTCCAACGAGTGGCCAGTAACATGGAACGACGTGTTGAGTTGTGCCTTATGCAGGATGGAGGACATTTTCAACATTTGCTATAGAGGTAAATAATCTCCCAAAATTCCTATACATTTTAGGTATAATAAGTTGTCGCTAGCACAATTCGTTTTGAAACAATTAATGAAAGAAATGTGTCAGTTCTATATAAATCACTCTGTACAATATACCAAACGATACATCTACAGCACTCAATGAAGCAAATGTTCTTCCACAAAAAATAATTTATTTGTACAATACAATTTAATTGCAATTTCTTATTGTCATACACTAGTTGTTTCTTTTTTGTGCTTCCAGATACATTGTCACATGATGTATTTTATTGTAATCTTCATTGATTGTAAATGTTATTGTATTTTTCTGTATGTAAATATGTTATTCGATCTAAAATAAATATTTAAAAACGTTTATTTATACAGGGTTTATAAAAAAAAAAGGATTGTGCAAACTTACACTGTTGAAAGAATACGATAACAGAAGCAAAAAAAGTCCCAGTTAACATGGGTCCGCAAACGAGCCGTTTGCGAGAAAATTACGAATGTATGGTTGCAAGCCGCCACTGACGTAATTGTTTGTAACTATGGTTTATTCCTTGCGCACTAGAAGCGGTCCTATGCTCTTTGCTTACAAAACTGAACATTGACGAAAAGTGGAGTTGTAATGAAACAAGTGAAGTCTACAGCACACGCGTTAAGTCGGTTGAAAAACTGGAGCACAGAATTGTACATGCTTGCCAGCGTTTCCGAAATTATCCAGGGGTGTTGGAAAGAATTCGAAACTCATTGCAGAGACGAGTACAGCATTGCATCCAGATGCAAGGAAGACACTTCAAACTCAACCTTTAACATGTAAGAGTGTACAGGATCTAAATGTAACATACTAAAGTAGTACTGTATTATTCCTTGCTAAGGTAAGCCTATTGTGAAATGTGAACTAAATCTGATAAAAATTAATGGTAAATTCTATATTTCAAGTTAATTTGTACTAACTAGGACAATATTTACAATGAAGTCAATGTCGGCTTGTAACCATATATTCATAATTTTCTCGCAAAAGGCTCGTTTGCGGAGCCATATTCACTGCGACTTTTTTTCTTCTAATATCGTGTACTCTCAACCGTGTAAGTCTGTGCCATCATTTTAGATACACCATGTAGATAGCGTTATTAAAAAACCAAGTAAGATTTCAAAGTTCTGTAACTTTGTTAAGAAGTAATATAGAAAAGTAACAGTTTTTCATAAAATAATGGGGTTTATTCAACAGTAATCTCACTAAACGTTTTGATTTATCTAGAGAAAATCAAAACTTAAGTGGGTTTTAATTGACAGTTACACGATTATAAAAAAGTATATAAAGATTAGAAGAAATGAAGTAGGCCTACTCTAATACTTACTTACTTACTGCTTTTCAGGAACCCGAAGGTTCACTGCCGCCCCCCATAAGTCCGCCATCGGTCCCTATCCTGAGCAAGATTAATCCAGTCCCTACCATAATATCCTACCTCCCTCAAATCCATTTTTATATTATCCTCCCATCTACGTCTCAGTCCCCCTAAAGGTCTTTTTCCCTCCGGTCCCCCAACTAACACTCTATATGCATTTCTGGATTCGCCCATACTTGCTACATGCCCTGCCCATCTCAAACGTCTGGACTTAATGTTCCCAATTGTCAGGTGAAGAATAAAATGCATGCAGTTCTGCGTTGTGTAACTTTCTCCATTCTCCTATAACTTCATCCCCCTTAGCCCCAAATATTATCCTGAGAACCTCATTCTCAAACACTCTTAACCTCTGTTTCTCTCTCGAAGTGAAAAACCAAATTTCACAAGCATACAGAACCGGTAGTATAATTGTTTTAAAATTCTAACTTCCAGATTTTTTGACAACAGACTGGATGATAAAAGCTTCTCAATCGAATAATAAGAGACATTTCCCATATCTATTCTGCGTTTAATTTCCTCCCGAGTATCATTTATATTAGTTACAGTTGCTCCAAGATATTTGAATTTCTCCACCTCTTCAAAAGATAAACACTCAATTTTTATATTTCCATTTCGTACAATATTCTAGTCTTGAGACATAATCATATAGTTTGTCTTTTTGGAATTTACTTTCAAATCTATGTCTTTACTTGCTTCAAGTAAAATTCCTGTGTTTTCTCTAATCGTTTGTGAATTTTCTCCTAACACAGTCACGTCATCCTCATAAACAAGCAGCTGATGTAACTCATTCAATTCTAAACCCTCTCTGTTATTCTGGACTTTCCTAATGGCATATTCTAGAGCAAAGTTAAAAAGTAAAGGTGATAATGCATCTCCTTGCTTTAGTCCGCAGTGAATTGGAAAACCATCTCACTGAAACTGTCCTCTAAGTTTCACTGGGACACATTTTAACTAATCGAGCCAGTTTCTTGGGAATACCAAATTCAATAAGAATATTATAGAAAACCCCTCCATAGCCTGCTTATAAAGTACTCTAATACAATAAAATATTAATTGACTTACCAAATTTCTATTTCATTAATGTTAGCTTCACCAATGTTAGTTTGAACTGAGCTGCCATTTTCAGTTAACTATCTATATGCAGTAAATAAACGACGATCGCAAAGTATGTTTTATAATACCGTAAAGAATTTCCAGTTTAAAATGTTGGCAAACAAAGAAAAAATAGTAGGGAGGTGATAAAAAGAGAAGAAAGTATGTATCACATCACATTATTGTACATGTTTATTGTATTCAGGACCCTTGTGGTCACTCAATATTCTTTGAGCTGATGTCTATAATTTAGAAAAAAAAAAAAGACTAGAATAAATAAAATACTTTAATAGAATAAAATAGATATTATAATTGACTTATTAAAATTGTATTTCACAAATGTTGTCTCCACCAAAACGTTTGAACGGAGCCGCCATTTTCAGTCGACTATATGCGGGAAACAATTGACGATCGCAAATCATGCTTTATAGCACTGTAAAGAATTCGCAGTTTGAAATGTTGGCAAACAAAGAACCAAATGCTAGGGAAGTAATAAAAACAAACAAATGACATGGAAGTGATAAAAATAAACAAATGCTAGGGAAGTGATAAAATTGTAGGATAAACAGCCGTGATTGGTTGAAACACATCCTTTTGTACAGTTTTATTGGTCAAAAGTAGCATGACGTAGTAAAACTGTAATAGTCAGGTGTAGGCCCTAAAACAATTTCAAAACATTCACATATGATCGCAATTTTTCTTCTCCATCATTAGTAGACTAATCTCTTTTCCAGGAGATGAACAAAACTTTAAAGAAAATCTTACGGAATATCTTAAACTTTTACAAGTTTTCAAAATGACGGCAATTTGTAGAGACCATACTTCAATCCATTTAGAGTTCTTAATCTTTTTAGGTCGCTAAACAATCTCTGTCATATTCATAGTAACATTTAATAAGAACAATTTTCATTTGTAGAGGTAAAAACCAGTCTTTTGGTATGATTTTGCGAAACACACCCTTTAACTCACTCAACAACAACTTGATTTGTTATTTATTCCATTCATTTTCTATGAGAACAGAAGTCGTTATGAAACCAAAATAATATTTGGTGACTTTTGAATAACTCTACCATTCCCATTAAGTAATTTTCTTTTTATTATAATTGCAGGATTTGCAGGTAACTTATAGTCGTTGTTAATCCAGTGAAAATACAGAAAGTAGACTTCTATACCCGTGATGCATCACGGGAAATATGCTAAATATTCGTTATATCAGAATGATTATGTTGATTAATGGAGAAATGGTGAAACGTTGGCAACGGAAGCAGGAGTAGCGCGTGATATTTCGTTCCATGCGCCGTCTTTGTCTCCCACAAAGAAAATTACACTCGCCTGAATGAATGTACTACATCTGGTTCTCAGACATGAGAAGCCCACATCCTAAAAGTTTCGACTAATGATACGCTATTTCAGTACAATGTAGGATCAATACATAATCATAAATCATTAGTTGACAATCATATACAATTCTACTTCAATTTTTTATAAACTCATCGTTATTCTTTCTTTCCTTACACCATATGGCCATGAACGCCGCGACAGTCGCCTCCTAGTGTATCCAATGAAACCGAGTACTGTTGTGCTGGCATTATTCACCATAGACATACAGTCTACAGTCTACTGAAAGTTGGTACGAGTATTTTTCTGGTCCAAAAGAACAGAAAGCGAGGACTGTGTCAAGATTAGAGTGGGTTAGATGAAGGGATAGTTACGAGACAGGAGGCGAGATTTTTCTCCCTATCCATTTTCAAAAGTCCGGAACATCACTTTTACGACTTCCAGTAACTGTAGTATTTAGGCGTGCAAATGTGTCAAATACGTTCCTAAAGGAAGGATCTGTTTCAAGACAATTCATGTAACCTTCTACATGCATTCCACGCTCGGATATTAACTTTGTTATTTACGGTGTAAGAACAAAGTGTAACCAAATTAATTTCCTACTTCACTTCATAGATGAGAAAAATTTCGCTATACATACACAAACACGGCTTTGTTGCTGTTGTTGCGCTATTACAATCAAGAACACAGCAAATTTTGCAGAAAGTGAACAAAGAGCATACACGGTTGTGCATTTCTTGTGTTCCTGCTACTCCCAATAAAAATGTTCACTTAGCGATATAGCAATTCTATGTAGTCTATGCAAAGGCTGAGGGAATTAAGTAAACTTTTGTTGACATTTGATAGATGAAAAGAACACGAATAAAAATTATTTTTCCAATTCTTCTTATTCGTATATGTTGTCAAATATTAATGAGTGTATGCAACTAACAAATTTCTCGAAAGAATAAAATATTTAATTGCCGGTAACAATATGTTGCTCAGAAATGAATAGTGACGTTTACCTTCTGAAGACCAGCAATGGATTAGTTATATGTTGTTCTCGGTTCGCTTATATGGAAGTCCTTCTCAGTTATCACATAGGAATATCTTGTTCACTTATGTTATTTTAAATCATCATTTCTTCTTAAATATAGTACTACTAGGTGTTTATATTTTTTTACAGCGCCAAACATCGTGCCCGTCGATTGTTCAGACTATCATTAAATGTCATTTATTTAACACAATGAAGCTCTTAATACAAATTTTTTGTCGTAAAAATTATCCATCTACATAATAATAAGTGTTTTTAAGCTATAGCATGAATTGTGAAATTTTTGCACTTATGTTCGTATTGTATTGCCTTACTTTTCTGTATTGTAAGAGAAGACGCATCGTCATGTTCTCACTTACTTACTTAGTGATACATGGCTTTCAAGGAACCCGGAGGTTCATGCCGCCCTCACATAATCCCGCCATCGGTCCCTATCCTGAGCAAGATTAATCCAGTCTCTACCATCACATCTGACCTCCCTGAAATACAGTTTTTATTATCCTCCCATCTAATTGTCGGTCTCCCCAAAGATCTTTTTCCTTCAGGCCTTCCAACTAACACTCTGTATGCATTTCTGGGTTCACCCATAAGTGCTGCATGTTCTGCCCATCTCAAACGTTTGGATTTAATGTTCCTAATTATGTCAGGTGAAGAATACAATGAGTGCAGTTCTGCATTGTGTAACTTTCTCCATTCTACTGTAACTTCATCCCTCTTAGCCTCAAATATTTTCCTAAGCACCTGATTCTCGAACACTCTTAACTCTGTTCCTCTCTCAAAGTAAGAGTTCAAGTTTCACAACCATACAGAACAACCAGTATATAGGCCTGTTTTATAAATTCTAACTTTCAGATTTTTTGAGAGCAGACTGGATGACAAAGCTTCTCAGCCGAATAATAAGAGGCAATTCCCATATTTATTCTGCATTTATTTTCCTCCCGAGTGTAATTTATATTTGCTTCTGTTGCTCCAAAATATTTGAAATTTTCTAACTTTTCAAACGACAAAGTTCCAATTTTTATATTTCCATTTCGTACAATATTCTGGTCACGAGACATAATCATATATTTTGTATTTTTGGGATTTACTTCCAAACTTATGTCTTTACTTGTTTCAAGTAAAATCCCCGTGTTTTTTCTTATAGTTTGTGGATTTTCTCCTGACATATTCACGTCATCCGCATATTCTAGAACAAAGTTAAAAAGTAGAGGTGATTGTGCATCTCCTTACGTTAGCCCGCAGTGAATTGGACTGACCTATACGGACTCTGCTCTACGTTTCACTGGACACATTTTAATTAATCGAGTTAGTTTCTTGAGAATACCAAATTCAATAAGAGTATTATATAAAACTTCTCTCTTCACCGAGTCATATGCCTTCTTGAAATCTATGAATAACTGAGGTATTGTATCCTTATACTCCCATATTTTCTCCAATATCTGTCGAATACAGAAAGTCTTATCAATAGTCGATCTATTAGCATAAAACCGCACTGATGATCCCCATTAATTTCATCGACATACGGAATTAATCTTCTTAAAAGAATATTCGACAAAATGTTGAGAAACGTCAAAAAAAGTGATATTCCTCGAAAATTACTACAGTAAGTCTTTTCTCCCTTCTTAAAGATAGTAAAATTATGGATTTCTTCCATTCCCTCACTCCTCCATGCTCAATAAAGTTATATACTCAACTCAGTTATTATTCTGATGTGAATACGACTTAGTTCGAGGTACCTTTTTTATTGTAATACGAAACTGTAGTCCTCGCTAGATGCCGCACATAGCAAATCGTGCTTGCACCTGTTGAGTGTTGCATAACCTATTTGCAGTGTATTATCGACGAGCATTACCTAATAACAATAAGTTGGTTCTTATGTGCAGTCGCGTCTATCAATGAAGCCTTTAGTGATTAATAACTGTAACTAGTGTTATTTCATCTACATGTATAATTAGATGTAATGTAAATGTAATTTGTGCCGCGACAGCTCACGAAGACCTAGACCGACCAGCCGACTGCTGGCCTCACATCCATATATGCCTCAGAAGAAGTGAATAATCATCCAACCTCTACGGAGGTAACGTGTGATGGTCAGCATTATAATCTCCTCCTGCCATTATAGCTTGTTTTCGAAACCTGATTTCTCGACCCGGCGTAGTTTCCCAACTCCATACACTGGCCGAAATTTCATGGCAAATTTCCTTCCCAACGACGACTCGAACCAGCATTCATTCCATATCGCGAGTCCAGGCAGGATGTCTTAGTCTACGACGGTACGGCACGGGATCATGTAACTGGATACTTCCAGGCTACTGAGTTTTCGTCAATTTTGGTCATTTCTTCGATTTTTCAAATCGGTGTCAAAAAGCACCGTTTCTTGAGGAGTATAGTAAGAAAATTTCATCGCGAAAGCTTTATTCTAAGTTTCTTTATTTGGTGTTTTTAAACTACTAAACTTCACGACGCCATTTAAACTTTGGGGCGTCGTATTTGTTGCTTGTTCACTTTTATGTTGTATCTTTCTCAATAACTTGATTTTTAATTTATGACAATAGTTCTTGAAAACACACTACTCTGAGCACCATACTTCATTTTCCTAGTTCATATTGCAGAGGGCAACACAATTTTCAAAAGAGCGCGGGAAATCATTGCGCTTTTTTTATACAAAACAGCAGTTTGATTATAAGTATTATATTCAACAGTAATTAGTGTTATATTGAGCAGCAGTTATAAGTATTATTATTATTATTATTATTATTATTATTATTATTATTATTATTATTATTCGTTGATTGGCTAGTCTAGGATCTTATCTAGAATTAGACAGTTTTATTTGTGTGTACTTTTGTGTTAGATTGCTACATTAGTAGCAATGGCAAGAAGTAAATTGCATACCATTGCTAAACAAGGAGTTTCAAAAAAGAAGAAAAGAGAACTATCCAGGTTGCATGCTAATGCTAGATGGAAGAAACAGAATGTCAATTCCACAACTGATCCAGGGGTGTCCTCATCGAGTAATGTGCCAGATAAGACTGAAGGGCCAGTTTGTGGCAAAAAGTGTAAACGACGGACAGAGTTAGAGAAAATTCTTGAAACAGAGATGATTGTTAGTTGGATAATTATTCACCTCTTCTGAGGCATATATGGACTTGAGGCCAGCAGTCGGCTGGTGATGTACAATAGTGATGATGCTTCAAAGTACATATTAGCAGACATAAACTGCTTAGCATTGTTGTTTACTAATATATAGTGTAGTGTGTGTTGCCAAGTTTTAGATACAACTGATTTTAGTGGGTACACCTGTAAAATAATTTTGAAATGTACTTCATGTGAGACTGTAAATGGTTCCTGTTATACTTCAAGTAGGTTACAAAGTGAAAAACAGAGAGGCCCATGTGATGTTAATCGTAGATCACATCAATTGGCAAGAGACATGTAGCAGTGGAAAAGTTTTCAGCTGTGTGAAATAGACACACAATGTCACATAAGACTTTCGATGACCATGCAAAAGCCCTTCACTCTGCAGGCGCTGTAGCATGTGTAAAAACATTGCAGATAGCTCGACAACAACTGAAATCTGCACATCAAGAAGGGAATGATGAAACACAAAATTATACAATAGACATTTTTGTTAGTTACGATGGTTCATGGCACAAGAGGGGTCATTCGTCACTGTATTGTGTGGGATCTGTTGTTGAACTGGTAACAGGCCTACTAATAGATTTTAAAGTGTTGTCAAAAATTTGTCTGTTCTGCTGTATTGCAGAAAAGGAGCTAGGTTTAGACTCTCCTGAACAGGGCCGCCGAGAAGGGGGGGCAAAAGGGGTGAGTGCATATGGGCCCGTGAGCAATAAGGGCCCGTCAGATTAAGTGAGTCTAATTACTTTTTATTATCACGAATAATTCTTCGTAGATACATACGGGTACTATAAAATTTTGTAAGAATATTTGTTAAATAAATCTGACATATTAACTCAACAACAGTAGAATTAATACAAATTACCACTTCATATGACTTTTATATAATAGAAGATCGGTTTCCCGCATTAACGTTCACCGACACGACAATTGAGGACCCCGGAATTTGCCTGAACTATGTTCCCGTCGCTTATATTGAACACGTTCAATTATTTATTGGCTTGTCCTTTTTAACTAGCAAACCCCCGCTGGCCCACCACAATATGCTAGTGGACTCTCTCAAACTGAAGTCACAGGATACGTTTCTCTTTCAGTACATTGTATGTTTCGTGTCGAAACTTTCGTCTTTTCATTGTCGTTTGTCTATTAAATTCTGTTCATTAGTGTCACTGGTTATAGTTTAACTGCACAATGGACAAGTACAGGCATAAGTCGGGAGCTGAGAAGCACAAGGAGAGACAGAAAAAATTGGAAAATATTAATATGGGTGCTAGACTGCGTGAAAAATATTATGAAGATATCAATAAAGAGATCAGTGATGAGCCGAAATATTTAAAATCAATTCATGCTTCTAATTTAGGGCCAACCCCACTGAAACCTATGAATCTCCTAAATAGTCTGAGGGAATTAAAACTGGATACCGGTACTTTATTTCCAAATGTTTGCATAATCATTAGAATATTCTATACAAATCCTGTGACAGTTCCTGATGCTGAAAGATCCTTCAGAAAAATGAAGGAAATAAAAAAATGTATTCAGATAAACAATGTGTCAAGAACAACTGAGTAACCTTGGCTCCTTAGTGTGGAGAGCGATCTTGCTAGGTCTTTAAATTTTGATGACATAATTGATGATTTTGCATCAGTGAAGTCAAGGAGAGTTGTTTGTTGATGTTGGACTGCAAGTTAGAAAATACAGGTGTTTAAGAATAATGTATTATGAATATAATATATTGTGCTAATATGAAGTTTTGCTAAAAGTTTTCAACGTAATAACAGTGTATATTTTTAAGTTTGTATCTGTGTATGGAGTTAGCTTTTATTTATTTTGCAAATAATTGTTATGGTTAGAATAACTGGTAACTTGTAATTTTTACTTTTTTCAACAGTATTGCATAGGGGCCCATAAATTCTGTCGACGGCCCTGCTCCTGAATATCTAGTGTGGAAAGAAGGCCACACGGATTGCCAACAAAATTACACCGATTCATCTCCAGCAATGGAAATGATAGCTGCAGAGAAACTATGGAGGTCAATGAAGCATGGTTTTAGGTACACAACAATGCTTTCAGATTGTGATGCAGAGACTTTTAGCCATCTACAACAACTACAGGTGTATGGTGATGGAATTGAGCTGAAAAGGAAGAATGCATTAATAATATCGCCAAGCGTTTGGGTACTGGACTGAGACAGGTTGTGCAAGACTGTAGTAAACGTGGAGTTACTCTAGGGAGAAAAGCATTTGGCATTTGGGTCTCTCACTGATGGGTCGATAAAAAGCTCACTCGATACTATCATAATGCTGTGAAAAATAACACACACGACGTGGAAACAATGAAAACGGCAGTATTTGCTACTTTACACCATTATAGTCAGACAGATGAGAAACATTTTCACACCAAGTGTCCCGTTGGTTCTAATTCATGGTGTTTTTATAACAGGGCACTTGCAAACAATGAAAAATCTGGTTCACACAAAGTGCATATTCATATCCTCATCTCTGGCAAGGTCCTGACAGAAATTATTCCTGTATACCAGAGACTTGCCTCAACTAGCCTGTTAGAAAGATGTTTACTGGGTAAGACACAAAATGCCAACGAGTGCCCACATAGTATGATTTGGAACAAATGCCCTAAAGAAACTTTTTGTCGAGACGCCGTGTGTTTGATGCTGTGGCTGAAACAGTCAGCGACTTCAACGTTGGATACACCAAAACACTGTCTCAGAAGTTTACTGAGGCTAAAATGTTATTAGGAGAGCAGACCAACGCCATCAATACCATAAGGGATAGGAGACGGGTTTCCCAAGGTATTCAGCGTTCAACGCTCCAGCGACAACGATTCCGGCAACAGGTGAACATTGCAAAGCGGAGAGAAGAAACTGCCAGAAAGAATAAGAAAGGTTGCAGTTATCAGGCAGGGGGCTTCTAATCATGTTAGAAATTAATTTGATTTCATATAAGTAGTTTTTGTGTTGAATATACACATTATAAACATTAAAGTGTTTTTACAGTAAATCAAGTTTTTTTTTATATTTTAACTTAATAGAGATAAGCTATCTCCTGAATGGGTGAGCCTAGGGTGTTGAAACTTTGAACACATATTCAGTACAGTTCTCTGTTTGAAATGATGTATTCATTTAGAGATGTTATTATTTTTAAACAAGTTGTGATTTGTTTTAGGCCAGGTAATGAAGTTGAGAAGATAAAAAATAAATGTTAAAAGTTATTTTTTTACTGATGAACTGTATTGACTAGGAAAAAACCCATGCACCATTTCATTGTAGGTAGTCTTAGTATCACTTTAAAATTTTAAGAAACAAATTATCTTTATATGAGATCCAGATATTTGTTTACTAAAATTATAAACAATTTTCATATCTTATTTTTTTTCTGAGTGCATTTTTCAACATAAAAATTTGAAAATAATTGTACACATGTAACTCATCAATATCTACTTGATTTAAAAATTTCAGAAACATAAAATCAAAATTGTGAAGATTAAAAATCTCAGTAGCGTGTCCCCTTAATAATCACAATATAAACTATTAAACAATAAAAAACATATACCTAATCAAAAAAGTTAACAGTGACATATAGAACAATAAAACAAAGACGTATTCATGTAACCATCGTTAATCCCTTGTCACATTTTATATACCTCTTTGGTTAGTGATTCTTAGTTTTGGTTAGAGCTAATTTATGTACAAGTTTAGTGTTTTGTAGTTCGTCTGTGGCAAGGTTTTTCACGCGAATTTTACGTTTTCATGCTAAAATCGTAATATGCGTGACAAACAAGAAAAATTGTGTATTTTTTAAATTTCTTTATTTTAAATGCATATGTTTCCTAATTTTTTGTATAAATACTTGAGACATACATAAGCCCTTTGATTTTTTTTTTCTTATTTAGGTACGTTGAGACTCATTGTCATTGACTAAAAGCACTTTTGCCTGCCACTTAATAGCTTGATCACCCATTGGGAACATTGCTTTCGGCCTGTGTGAACATAAAAGAGGGTTTTTGACGGTAGTCCTACTTGAGACAATGAGTGTTCTTTGCATATTTCAACACAAAAGGGGGAATTTAATTGTACCGTACTTCAGGCAATGAATTTTGTAAACTATTTTTAATGTAATTAGTACGTTAAGAAGATAATTTACAAAGAGAAGTGATGGTGTGAAGATGAGGCCTAAAAACCGAAATAAGTACGTCTTCTCGTGTGGTGGAAAACCGCAGCCATCGGTTTTCTTTAAGTGATAGAGCTAGAACACCTATCCACTGAAGAAGAAATCAAGTTATCTACGACGCGCATGGCATGCGTGAAGTCATATGCCACAAATAGATTCAAGGCTGTACATTCCCTAGTACGATAGCAGTAGAAATAAGTTAACGTTGTTTTGTAGTTTCTCAGTAGTTACAGTCTATTTTGCAATTACGTAAAGTGAAATAATGCCATAAACATCACGTGCTGCCACATTCAATACGTTATTGAAGAAATTTGATAGACAAAATTCCAAAATGAATGGAGAAATCATAATATCAGTTATGTCATGCAGAAATTAGGGATTGTAATCGAAAATCGTTGTAAGCAACGCTGTAATACTGAAGACAGCTTTGCCATAACATCTTCACAATCGCTTGTTTCAAGCAAACTCTATGAATAACTGTTAGTCATTAAAAACAAAGTCGCAAATGTGACGAAACCATAAAGACTTTACAAATGACAAACATTTATATGCCTAATACCCTCCGACTTCAAGAAGAATTTTCTAAAACAAACTGCTAGAACAGCTTCTGGGTTTATCACAGAAAAAGTGCAACAGAAAATTAAAACAGTTCTTGAGAATAATCCTCGCTGAGCTACAATGTTTAAAATTAGTGGTATATTTTTAAACAAAAAAGTGCCCTGTCTCTGTGATTTCTGTAGTTTCGGTAATAGTTGTCTTCGCCATCGTCGTCGCCGCCATCACCGTCCTCGTCGTTATCACCACCACCTCCACCACCATTTCTGCAAGAATACTTACGGAATATCATACAAAATTGCTTGGGTTCTAATATACATACAGAGATTGTTGGGTCTGTGTAGTAGACCTCACTATGAAATGGTTTAAATATCAATAAAATATAACTTTTTATGAATGCAAAATTTGATAACTGTTATGTAAATTGAGTGCAAATTAATAGTATTTTATATAATTTAAAGATAATACTGCAGTACCTAATAATGCTAATAATAAATGTCCAGCAATTATATTCGCTATGTATGAAAATCATAAAACTGTCCTACAGCCTCCTGGCCTCGAAAAGTAGTACTCTGTAGGATAAACAGCCATGATTGGTTGAAACATGTCGTTCCGTACCGTTTTATTGGTCAAAAGTAGTATGATGTAGTAAAAGTGAGTCACCATAAAAACATGGCTTTGGTCATAGGCCTACCTCAATGAGATGTACGAGTATTTAACAACTGATACATCCAAGTTGTCTTGAAAAATAAATACGAATCACATTAAGCTTAAAACTTCGTATTTTTGCAATACGTAGAAACACTATGAGATATTCAGAAAGTCGTAAAGGGTTTTTGTACCATCCTTGTCCTCTGTTTCTAGAAAAATAGTTTAACTTAGTTTCTAGATACCCTGCATATTACATAAAACTGTATACCAGTACCTAAGGATTTCATAGACAATCTGTAAGTAAACAGTTTTGACTAAGAAACGTGCATTGCATGTTCTTAGAAAATTCCTTGTACGTACAAACATCAACAGTTTCATAGGTAATAATACAGCGTATTCTTCTCTCAACAGTTGTGAGCTTTGAACTCAGAATACGATCACTAATAATTTCTATACGACGACGAAAGCGACTATCACAGACACCAACGGATTCACGGATTTCTACGAAGTTCCCGAGACAATGAAAAGCGCTATTTTACACCTTTTGCATTCACGGCGTGCGCGTTCATACGGAGCTGCAGGCTATCGGATCCGTCTCGTCTCTCTGCATGCAGTATAATCCTATTAAAATTGCCATGTCACCCTTTTCTCATAACGTTGTTTCCGTTTAGGATTGATCCGGCACTTCTCACGATTCAACCTCAGTGACTCGCTGCTGGCGAACATGAAGTTTTTAATCACAAAAATGTTATCATCTGTAAAAAAGAGGCTTTTTTCCAGCATTTCTAGTAGAAAAAGTTTAAGATATACATTCAACTGCTACTACTATTTGCCTTGAGGTTCTTCAATTTTTCTCGAAAGTCTTGGAAACATGCAATCTACACCACTTTCCTCACTAATGACTATATTTATAAACGAATTTAAAATTCTTGCAGTCGATTTTAATAAACCACCATTTCATTTCACGTCTAATTGCTTCTTATTTACGAATGCATGATAACTTCAAGATAACAAAACAAGATGACTTCGAATAATCGCTCTCAGTACTGTATTAGAATAATAATTTCTCTCAAACTATTTTCGAAATAGGCTATACTATTGAGTACCATTTATTATTGGGGCACATAGTAGCATCGCGGTTAAGATGTTGCGCTGCGAGCCAGAAGATCGTGGGTTCGATTCTCGATGCGATGTTTTTCCTTTTTAAGAGGGGAGGTACCATAAGGCTAGCACCGCAGCATCGAATGGACTTATTGTTCCTTACAATTCCTATACTTAGAAATAGCTGTTGAAGCCCGAACGACCGCATTCTTTGTAGATATCGTAACTCAGCTATGTGGTGCCATCTTTCGATTCAACCATGTAGGCTTATTCCGATGAAGTCCCACTAGAGTACCACCCTCCGAAAGTGTACCACACTTTCCCAGATTTTCAGTAAGCCATTTACAATACTAGATCACGCACATCGTTTTGGTTGATGCTATTGTAGTGATGAAAATGAATATTTAAATTCAGAGGGACTGTAGAATAATGGAAGGAAACGGGATAACCATGCGAAAAACTCTCAGCAATCTTGGATTTGTTCACTACAAATACGAGACGCCATTACCAGGATTCGAACCCAGGCCCGCAATCATATCTTTCCAAAGGAACCATTGATTTTCTCCATTGATGTAATCCTTCCAACCGCTATATGACTCTGGGATTCATTCAGCTTTTCTCAGAAATGAGCACCAGGGGTATTACCTAGGGAGTAGATGCAGCAACCACATAGAACTATAAGTATCCCTACTACTACTAATGTCGATTATTTTTAAAGGTGGGAGCCCAGATTCCCTTTACTCCGAAGGCATCAGTGTCCAGTAATAGGAAAAATTCTATTTGACAATTTATTATTTCGAAAACACCGGGCAGAGTGACTACGCGGTCTAAGAAGCGCTCTCCTTTGGCGGCGCAGTCAGAAGGCTCGTGGGTTCGAATCTCAACTCGGATATGGGTGGATGTTCTGTCCTGTATATGTCTCAGTGGAGGCCCCTATGTAGGCTCTACTGACCCTAGGCTAGGGAAGGCCCACATATGTGTCGATGTCTAGTCTGTGTGCCCATAGAATCGTCCCCTCCCCTACAGGCATTGGTATGTAGGACTGTAACAGGGAAGGTTAAACGAACAATGACAAAAATATTTCGAAAAGTGGGGAAAAACTTTATAGCCGTTTTTGAAAAATCATCATTTTCGTGCCAATGATACATGCATCAATGAAAGTCTCTTTTTTTATGTGGTCATCGAGTATTTCTTTTACACTAGCAGTATGGTCATTTTTAATTACTTTTCTCCACAAACATTTTAATTTGCAGGTTACAGGCTTTCAGGGATAAGTAATGGTTTCTCTTTCTGAATTAAACCAAAAAAGAATTCGTCAATCGCCATGGTGCTTCTTCATGACAAATAAATTACCGTTATTTATTTGAAATTTCAATACACTATATATATTTCCTGGATAAAGTAACTTGTTAAGTTTTTTTTTTTTTCTATCTAATGGCCGGTACTTGAGCTTGCGGCATTTACCCAAGCGTTCCACTCTACGAGTGGCGCACCGAAACTGTAAATAGTTTTGCCTCCGTAATATTACCCTCAATAGACCATGGCCATGTGAGGCGTCCAATACATATAGCACCTCGTGATGATGATTAATGATGCAATAGTAGAATAACGGTGAGGGAAACGAGAATACCCCGCGAAAACCTACCACCAAAAACAGTCATTGTTCATCACAAATTTCACTTGGACTCGCAGACATTCGATTTCGGATTACCAGCGCGAAAAGTGAAAGTAAAAACGATCCAGCAGTTTGAGAAAGTGCTACAGAAAAGTGATACGGTAAGATATTGTGGACATTAATCAAATACAAAATACAAAATATTTAAGTATTTCTGCGTATAATAATGTTTCAATTGACAAACAGAAACTTATAAAAAGATTATTATTTTAAATGGAATTTCGCTATGAAATTTTCAAACTCTCGTTCTACAAGAAGGGTCGCTAACAAAATACTTTTGGGATTAAAATGAAAGTTTGGAACTTTTAAGATGAGATTCAGTTAATAATCCAGACAAGTCGGCCTAACATTAAAAAAGCTCCTAACTTCTCTATATTTATCTACACTTTCTAGATACAAATACGAACAGATTGTAAACCTCTTATAATCTTTCGTTTTTCATTCTAGAAATGTCAAATCTCTAATTAGGACGATTTCACTCAGAAAGAGTCAATTTAAACTTTATTCTTGGAGTATCTATACTAATAAAAATCTGTAGCCGAAATTTTTCTGGTAATTTTCGATTTTCCAAAAATAATTGGTCCTAACATATATAATTAACCACCCTGAAACCGAAAATCGCTTTTTTGACATTTTTGTTTGTATGTCTGTCTTGTCTGTCTGTCTGTATGTTTGTTACCTTTTCACGCGATAATGGCTAAACGGATTTCGATGAAAATTGGAATATAAATTAAGTTCGTTGTAACTTAGATTATAGGCTACATGGCATTCAAAATACATTATTTAAAATGGGGGTTATAAGGGGGCCTGAATTAAATAAATCGAAATATCTCGCTTATTATTGATTTTTATGAAAAATGTTACATAACAAAAATTTCTTTAAAACTCATTTCCGATAAGTGTTAATCTTTGAAAAATTTTGATGGGACTGATATTTAATGAGATAAATGAGTTTTAAAATTAAAATAACTGCCATCTAAGGCCGTGTAATGAAATAAACAAATGACTTCGTCTATAAGGGGCCTTGGTCAACAACAATCGAAAGCTATGAATCATAGCCTACAGAAAATGTTTCTGTGTTCGTATGAAGCAATATCGGAAGCTAAATTAACCGATTTGTATAATTAATTATTATTTCACCATTGGAAAGTGTAGTTTCTCTGTATGGACATAATGCTATAATGTTATTACAGTAACGTCTGAGTGAATTGAGGACAGGTAAGATTAAAATAGCTTCTTATGCACAGAAAACTTGATAGGCTATTCTGTGTATTCGTTTCCGTATTTCTTAAAATAATGTTTATCTCAGAGAATTAACGACCAACGAGAGTGTATTGATTTGGTATGCAGTAATAGTACGTTAGCTTAGCATTTCATTATTTTATAATCCAAATTTTAACTATGCTCAATTGAATCGAGCTAAAATACATATACATTAAATGCAATGCAAAAAATTTGGGTAATGAGCCAAGCAGATTATGTTGCCCTGTTGTAAAATAAAATTTGTTCCTCCTGAGATTCAAGAGCCCCCATAACAAATTGAAAACTTACTTACCGGGGTACATCCGTTATCAACACACAATAATATAATATAATATAATATAATATAATATAATATAATATAATATAATATAATATAATTTAAGGGTTCAGAACCATAGTGGGCCAAGCGCCATTTACTGAATACGTAGAAAACAAGAGTTAAAATTAAGTTATTACCATAATTCAATGGAAACATATAACAAGTAAAATAAAGTATACACATTAAATGTAAATGATGTCAATGTTCATTGAACTATGGATGCATGTAATAAAAATTAAGAAACATGTTAAAGGAATTGTCATTGCACCAAATGAGTGCTCTGTGGACCAAAATGATTCCATTTTAATTATTTAAATATAATTTAAATTAAGTAACATATTAAACGATTTATCTTTCTATCAAACACGAATATTCCCTGGATCAAATGTCCTATTTTAATTATGTAATTACTTTATATTTATTTCTAACGGGTGCAGCGAAGCGCACGGGTACGGCTAGTTTAAAATAAATGCACAATGAAATGCTAAAAATAACATCTCTTATGCTTTACTCTTTCCTGTTGCTATGGTAACACCTTCGCTCTTGCGTCATTACTGAGATATTATGACGTGAAGGGAGTGTAACTTGAAAGACGAGATGTCTTTATTAGAGAGGTTGCAAAGTAGATATATTTAAAGAAACAAACAGCTCCAACGATGATATATTGAAATAAATCTGTGGCTTAATACAGTAACAACCAATGTGACTTCTCTGAAAGCTTAAAGTCTCCACTACTAATGTTGATTATAAATACAACTAATTCTGTAATTTGAACTGCCTATAGAAGTTACGCTGCCCTTCGAGATTTTACTGACTTTGGTTGTTCTTACATACAGGGTGATTCATAAGTACCTTACAAACTTTGTGGGTGTAATGTAGAGGTAAAAATAAGGCTAAAATAATCTATACAATTTTCACCGCAAATCCCTAATTTCAGAGTTATGATGCATAATGTCCTGTCTTGGTAGACATAAAAAATATGGGCCAATAAAGCCTTTGGATAAGTCATGTTCGCCTACATGGCGACTGCGGTAGATATTTGTTATTCGCATACCCCACTACAGTGGATTCCGACCTGATAGGACTTTGTTTACTGTATGTAGGTATCTTTAGTTTCATAGAGTTGTTGTTGTTCTACTATCACCACGTATCGTAAGTGAACATTCATTCCAACTTCAGTTTAGTAGGCTTCAATTGTATACGGTAGGATAGGTCGTGAAGGACCAGGTGCTTGGCAGCTAGGTTACCGGACCTGAACCCCCGTAATTTTACCTTTGGAGCCGTCAGAGGTGCTCGTTTATGCCACTCAAATTCCGAACATAGAACTACAGTAGCGAATTCAGAATGGCTGTGAAAATGTTCGGAATAAGTTTAACTGGTTCTGTAACATTCCAAGATCAGTACATACCTACGTACAGTAAACAAAGTCCTATCAGGTCGGAATCAATTGTAATAGGATGTACACTTAGCGGCAAAAAGAATGGGCCGACTCTTGGTCGATAGAAATGCTAAGTTCTATAGCGCGGTTCACTCGTGTAAACGTAACCCACTGTAAGGCATTGCTATGGTGTCTTTCATTGAAAGACGTCCGTCTATAATGTAATAAACCTTATGAGCAGTGTGTGGCCCAGTGGTAAGAACTGTGATATCGATGCCAGAGGTTGTGAGTTCGCCTCCCGGTATGGTAAAATTATTATTATTATTATTATTATTATTATTATTATTATTATTATGATAACTATTTCTTACCAATGTTTATTATTTTCACATTAACATTAGTTATCCAACTTTCATTATTTATTCTCATGTTGTTTTATGGTCTAGATATTAATGTAATAACTATGTAAGCAATTGTATTCAATTAGAATTAGAGTCTGGCTGGGCGGAAGAGAAGGCCTACTGGCCTTAGCTCTGTCAGATTAAATAAATAAATTATTATTATTATTATTATTATCATTATTATATTAATTTATTAGTTTAAATGTGAAATGGCATTTGTTAACAAACTTCGTTATGCCTGCCTTGTAAAAATATTATTGCCCATCACCTGTGGCCTATTAATAGGTGAGACCTGACCTGTATAAACAAAAATACTTGTTTCACATCCTAAAAAACGGATGCATATCAAACACAAATAAATAAACATATTAACAAAAACGTGTTATTATTCAGTTGAGAAGCTCTTATCATCCAGTCTGCTGTCCAAAAATCTGAAAGTTAGAATTGATAAAACAGTTATATTACCGGTTCTTCTGTATGGTTGTGAAACTTGGACTCTCACTCTGAGAGAGGAACATAGGTTAAGGATGTTTGAGAATAAGGTGCTTAGGAAAATATTTGGGGCTAAGCGGGATGAAGTTACAGGAGAATGGAGAAAGTTACACAACACAGAACTGCACGCATTGTATTCTTCACCAGACATAATTAGGAACATTAAATCCAGACGTTTGAGATGGGCAGGGCATGCAGCACGTATGGGCGAATCTAGAAATGCATATAGAGTGTTAGTTGGGAGACCGGAGGGAAAAATACCTTTAGGAGGCCGAGACGTAGATGGGAGGATAATATTAAAATGGATTTGAGGGAGGTGGGGTATGATGATAGAGACTGGATTAATCTTGCACGGGATAGGGACCGATGGCGGGTTTATGTGAGGGCGGCAATGAACCTTCGGGTTCCTTAAAAGCCATTTGTAAGTAAGTAAGTAAGTAAGTATTAACAAAAACAAACAATTATTTTAATATATTAACAAAACAAGGCCTTTGGTGGGGACTAGTATCTCGTCCACAAATCACCTGCGTCAACAACTGTCCTCATTCTGCGCGGCAAAATGTCCACAAGATTATGGAACAAGTCTAAATTCTTGGCCATCTCCTCCCATGCATCTAGAACTCTGCCCTACAATTCCTCAGGTGTCCGAACGGGTGGTTGTTCTGCCCAATTAGAGCGTAGGATCCTTTTGACTGCAGCCCATAAATTTTGAATCGGATTCATATCTGGTGAATTTGGAGGCCAGTCGACTGGGTCGACATCACGCCTCCTCGTAAACCATCTTTGAATCCGGTTGGCGGCGTGTATCGGATGATTATCCTGCTGGAAGAAAAGTGTTTCTTCTGGATATCGTTTTCGGGTGGAAGGGATCATTACACTTGCCAAAATGTGTTCGTAGACTTCTGCCGTAAACCGCCCGTGGATGCGTTCCAGAAGTCCTGCTCCATCTTATGACATCCACCCCCAACACACGACCCTCACGCAACCCGACTTGTTTATAATTCGTCTCACGAAGCGTTCATCATATCGGTAGCCATTCATACAATAAACTAGGGCAGTACTATCGTTACTATTGGAGACAATTACCTGGTCGGAGAAAATGACATTTCTCCAATCGAAGTCCTGTCGGAGAGTAGCATACGCAAAATAACCTATGCGAACCAGTCCAATGAGTTATTGTTTCTGTGCCATCTTCAAGCGTAATGTCGAGACAGAACGTTGTATTAACAGATAGCAGTATTGCTTGAAAGAGAGAGGGAGGTTTATTATTTATTAGAGTTTGGGCATATTCTAAGAGATATCGCCACATAA
Source organism: Periplaneta americana (assembly GCF_040183065.1). NCBI lineage: Eukaryota > Metazoa > Arthropoda > Insecta > Blattodea > Blattidae > Periplaneta > Periplaneta americana. Next base: position 136,600,700 of record NC_091131.1, read on the forward strand.
TTATAGGTTTGCGAGACACATATGATGGAAAATTTGTAATTAAAAAAAGAAGAGTGGGGGAGATTCGAACCTTGAGCTACTACTATCAATTTGTTCAATAGGCCAATGCCGTAACGACTTACGCTACTGTGAATGTTAATATCAGTTTGGCATAATACGTGGTTTTCCTGTTCATATTCGTTCCGGTTGATTTTGTATTTATCAATTTTATTATTATTTCACTCTCCAAGGGCCCTGATGTATCTAGAATCAACCCGCCATTCGATTTTATTACATATTTTAGACTCTTAAACAAAATACTGCAAATTTAAAAGGTTTAATTATGTGTTATCTGGTGAACTACGGCTTTGACGAGACGAGCATGCGCAATGTTATGTCTCTGGAACATAGAAATTGTCGGCCGGCCCATTCTTTTTGCCGCTAAGTGTACGAATAACAAACATCTATCGTAGTCGCTATGTAGGCGAACATGACACATCGAAGGTTTTTATTGGCCTACGTTTTTATACCTAGCAAGTTAGAACATTATGTATCACAAATCTGAAAATAAGGACTTGCGGGAAAAGTTGTAAAGTCTTATTTTTACCTCTGCATATACACCCACAAAGTTTGTACAGGTACTTATGAATCACTCTGTATAAAAGTAAAGAACATTTTCAGCTGATTGTACAGCTTATCTCAATTTGATGAAAAATTAAGATTGGTTATTCCCATATTAAGCCACAAAAATATTTGTTTACGTAGAAACCGAGAAATTTATTATTGTTCTCTTTCATGGTTTGCTTAAACCTATCTCAAGCGAGGAATTCTGATTTCTTGTATGGTAGGTACCAATCACTAATATTCATACGTCGGCAACTCCTCCAGAAATTTCGTGTGTTATTGGCTGCATAAATTTTCGCCTTAAGGACTGTATGAAAATATTAAACTATATAGTTGTCTTTAAATGATCAGAAAGAGGAAAAAGAATTTGCTGCGTCACTGGTTGAGTAGAAACTGCCTACCGAAGGGTGAACAGGAGAAGATTTCATGACAGAATAAGATATCAGATAATAGACTACATTAAGATATATGGAGCATATGCTGAGACAAAGAGGAAGGCAGAAAATAGAAAAGACTGGATAATGCTGAGTTTGCAGTGAAAGACCTGCCCTTGGGAAGAATGAATGGTTTTCTCTTGCTATTGCGTTGGTTATAAGGGGGATTGTCAGTTATGGGGAAAGGAAGTCCCTTGAGAAAATCTATCAACACCGTCTAAAAGTCCCACTTGGAATTGTGACTACGAATCTGGATCTCTAGTATAGAAAGGCTACGCCCTATTAGTCGGTTAAAGGCTTTAAAGAACGACAAAAACCGCTACGATGGCTTCCTCCGGAAAGAAATCAAAGACTCGGGGTTCTATATTATAGATTTGCGATTACATAAAAGAAAGTTGTCCCACAAAGAGAGATTAAGACATAATTTACTGGCAGTTTCTCTCATGCACTCCACACTCTAAAGTTAATATATCATTCAGGTCTCAGTTGACCACATTTGAATCCATTGGGAATTAACAAACCTACATATCGAAAAATCAACAACATTATGAAGGCCGTAGTAAAATATCTCAATACCTGTCGTGATAATAAATATTTCATTACGAGAACGAAGTTTTATCATATGCTAAGCAAATGAAAACTTTATTAAAGCTGTAATTTAATCTGACTTGTTACTACTCGTATAAAGTCGTATCTATGCTTGTGAGAGTGGAATTATAATTCAGTACTCGTATATCTGACTTTCGATGTTAATGGATTAATTCTTTAATATTTTTCTTAGCATAATGATAGAAGAAACCAACGTGTTCGCATACATTAGTCATTTTATCTAGCATACATACAGGATGAAACATAAATTATAATATCAGGGGGTTATTCTTTGTGATATTTCAAACAACAATGTTTAATACAATTTCTGCTCGTTTTTGTTTCCTTTTCGATTACAAATTGTTTTATATGAAACTTTCATAGCGTGTTCTGGAAAGCCGTTGATTCAATTCCCAATATTTTCAGTCAACTTAAGAGAGCACTGTATTATGATAATAAATGAAATAGGTTTAGCAGCAGCAGCAGCAGTAATATTTAGGGGAGGGTTAGGGACGAATCTTCAGGAAGTTAGTTCGACAGTCTTATATTGTGCACTAGAGTCGTGCACAATCGGTTACGAAAAATATAAATTATATATTTGAATGCCTGGCGCTGTAGTCAATATGCAAAGCTCTCTTATCTCGCGGAGTATCTCAGGGTCGGTTTATCGAATATTCGAGTTGTTTCTCATTCTTTGTGGGTGGACGGTAAATGCAGACCACATTGAGCCATGCAGAAGTTACAAAAGCCCTTGCAAGGACACGTTTATCATCGTGTAGGCCTACTATTTAATTGATAATTCTTCCTCTCTCAATAAATTCAATCAATTAATCAATAAATCATCCATCGATTAATCCATCATCCATTCATCCATCCATCGACTCATTGATTCATTCATACATTGATTCATTCGTGTATAGTATGATTGATTCATTGATTGATTCATTGATTGATTCAATGATTAATTGATTAATTCATTTATTCATTCATAGATTCATTGATTGATTCATTCATCCAATCCGGGTATTACAGCTGGGTAACTTCAAGGGCAACAACATGCTTCGTGGAAGTATAAGCATTTGAGCTTCAGAGTAGTCCACTTTTCTTTTTGTTAATAACACTCTATCTCTTAAAAAATAATAATACAGCTCGTTAGAGTAATTAAAAGACATTATATTATATTCACAATAACTGTTTTAGAGGTATACATTTTGATTTTAAAGTATTACATTAGAATAGAGGCCTATGTACTTATTTGCTCTTCTCTTTAGTAAGTAATTGTAATTTATTTTATTCTTGCATTTCTTTACACAACAGATTTCATGTTCTGCATTACACTTATTTCCTTTGTTGTTACCGGTGTCCATTGTTCATTTATGTATTAGTTATGAAGATAAGTGTATTAAAGTGACCAATCAACAATTGTTCACGTATATCAAGCAAACACATTTTTAATAACACAAAGTAAATTTCCTTCAATTGTTACTCCCTTCGTGCACTCAGAAAATGTTGGTTTCATGTATGATGAAGTGTGCCTGGTGTTCTGTCTACCTGCAAAACGTAAAGGATAATCGGTTGAAAATCGAATATTCGGTCGGTTGCCCGACCTTGACGGTTGTTCTCTAACCGGTTTAATTTAAACCGGTTATAAGCGCTATTTTTCAGCTCTCTGTTGTGTACTCCGAATTATGGGATGAATAAGAATGAGTGTACCAGCCCACTGGTCGCATGGGACCCCTCAGCTGCTCACCAAACAGGCCCCGGACAACGTCTTTAAGTCAGGGTTTAAGCCACAGTCGCATTTGTCGCATTTTGCTATTCGACTTCTAAAAATACAACAAACTTTCAATGTAAATGTGTAAAAATGCGACAACCACATTGGGCTTCAGAAACGAAAATGGTAATGGAGAAAACTAAATCAAAGCTCTGTATGAACTAATCAGTTCTGGACAATCTGAATTTAAATGAAATTCTGATGGAAGGGGCAATGCTCAAAAAAGGTATTGCGAAATAATGTTCAGGAATGGATTTCAAAGAGTTGGCACAATTCATGTAAGTTAACAAGTTAAGTGAACAGTTTCTTCTAATTGATTGATACAATTCCATCGCACACTGTAAATTGTGAACTAGTATTTAGTTGCACAAATCTTATAGAAACTGTAATTACAGTAGAAACTGTCTTTTAGTAAAAGGAGTTACTCGTAGCATTCTGCCAATAATAAATCTTGATGGACCTACTCGTAAAGAAATTCCATGTTTAGAGTGTCCATAAAATAACGTATTTTAATGTGATGTAAATTCAGCAGTAATTGATTTTAAACATACTTACTTCTATCCTTACATAAGTACAGCATGCGCCAAAACAAACAGTACTGAAATTATAGCCCATGTGCTGACCACATTTCCCTAGAAAAGAAGTATTTATTTATTGTATGCAATAGTTTGACATATTGTGAATTCATGTTGTGTTGCTTTCTGCAATTATGGTTTTCACAATAGAGGAGAAGGTGTTCATTGTCGAGCATTATTTCCGGTCATATGGAGTAGAGCGTCAGAATGGGCCTAGCTTGCGCCACGTTAAAGAGCAGTACCAGAAGCGATTTAACAGTTCGGCACCAAATAACATAACAATGTTAGCTATCGTCGAGAATTTCCGTCGTACAGAATCAGTTTTATGTCGCCTTGCATGTTATAATGACTTACCTTGATTTTCAGATTATGTTTGTAATTTCAGTACTCGGTATGACCGGAAATA